>NC_139559.1:88033127-88300467 GCF_965112155.1 Podarcis liolepis | reverse complement strand
TTCTATGATTAAAAACCCATGTGTTTCCACCGAAAAACCTTTCAGGGGATCGTTTGCAACAGTTTGGCACCATTTTTGAGTGAATTCCAGAATGTCAGATTTTTGCTGAAATTGTGACCGCGCGGCTTAGGGATTTTTTCAAAAAAATGTTTTTCAGAACTTGCGGGCTAATTCTGCTTCGATGATAAAAACCCATGTGTTTCCACCGAAAAACCTTTCAGGGGATCGTTTGCAACAGTTTGGCACCATTTTTGAGTGAATTCCAGAACGTCAGATTTTTGCTTTAATTGTGACCGCGCGATTTAGGGATTTTTTCAAAAAAAAGTTGTTCAGACCTTGCGGGCTAATTCTGTTTCTATGATAAAAACCCATCTATCTCCACCGAAAAACCTTTCAGGGGATCGTTTGCAACAGTTTGGCACCATTTTTGAGTGAATTCTAGAACGTCAGACTTTTGCTGAAATTGTGACCGCGCGGCTTAGGGATTTTTTCAAAAAAAAGTTGTTCAGACATTGCGGGCTAATTCTGTTTCTATGATAAAAACCCATCTATCTCCACCGAAAAACCTTTCAGGGGATCGTTTGCAACAGTTTGGCACCATTTTTGAGTGAATTCTAGAACGTCAGACTTTTGTTGAAATTGTGACCGCGCGGCTTAGGGATTTTTTCAAAAAAAAGTTGTTCAGACCTTGCGGGCTAATTCTGTTTCTATGATAAAAACCCATGTGTTTCCACCGAAAAACCTTTCAGGGGATCGTTTGCAACAGTTTGGCACCATTTTTGAGTGAATTCCAGAACGTCAGAATTTTGCTGAAATTGTGACCGCGCGGCTTAGGGATTTTTTTAAAAAAAAGTTGTTCAGACCTTGCGGGCTAATTCTGTTTCTATGATATAAACCCATGTGTTTCCACCGAAAAACCTTTCAGGGGATCGTTTGCAACAGTTTGGCACCATTTTTGAGTGAATTCCAGAACGTCAGATTTTTGCTGAAATTGTGACCGCGCGGCTTAGGGATTTTTTCAAAAAAAAGTTGTTCAGACCTTGCGGGCTAATTCTGTTTCTATGATAAAAACCCATGTGTTTCCACCGAAAAACCTTTCAGGGGATCGTTTGCAACAGTTTGGCACCATTTTTGAGTGAATTCCAGAACGTCAGATTTTTGCTGAAATTGTGACCGCGCGGCTTAGGGATTTTTTCAAAAAAAAGTTGTTCAGACCTTGCGGGCTAATTCTGTTTCTATGATAAAATCCCATGTGTTTCCACCGAAAAACCTTTCAGGGGATCGTTTGCAACAGTTTGGCACCATTTTTGAGTGAATTCCAGAACGTCAGATTTTTGCTGAAATTGTGACCGCGCGGCTTAGGGATTTTTTCAAAAAAAAGTTGTTCAGACCTTGCGGGCTAATTCTGTTTCTATGATAAAATCCCATGTGTTTCCACCGAAAAACCTTTCAGGGGATCGTTTGCAACAGTTTGGCACCATTTTTGAGTGAATTCCAGAACGTCAGATTTTTGCTGAAATTGTGACTGCGCGGCTTAGGGATTTTTTCAAAAAAATGTTTTTCAGACCTTGCGGGCTTATTCTGTTTCTATGATTAAAAACCCATGTGTTTCCACCGAAAAACCTTTCAGGGGATCGTTTGCAACAGTTTGGCACCATTTTTGAGTGAATTCCAGAACGTCAGATTTTTGCTGAAATTGTGACCGCGCGGCTTAGGGATTTTTTCAAAAAAAAGTTGTTCAGACCTTGCGTGAAAAGTCTTTTTCAATGATAAAAACCCATCTCTTTCCACTAAAAAACTTTTCAGGGGATCGTTTGCAACAGTTTGGCACCATTTTTGAGTGAATTCCAGAACGTCAGATTTTTGCTGAAATTGTGACCGCGCGGTTTAGGGATTTTTTCAAAAAAAAGTTGTTCAGACCTTGCGGGCTAATTCTGTTTCTATGATAAAAACCCATGTGTTTCCACCGAAAAACCTTTCAGGGGATCGTTTGCAACAGTTTGGCACCATTTTTGAGTGAATTCCAGAACGTCAGATTTTTGCTGAAATTGTGACCGCGCGGCTTAGGGATTTTTTCAAAAAAAAGTTGTTCAGACCTTGCGGGTTAATTCTGTTTCTATGATAGAAAGCCATGTGTTTCCACCGAAAAACCTTTCAGGGGATCTTTTGTAACAGTTTGGCACCATTTTTGAGTGAATTCCAAAACGTCAGATTTTTGCTGAAATTGTGACCGCGCGGCTTAGGGATTTTTTCAAAAAAAAGTTGTTCAGACCTTGCGGGCTAATTCTGTTTCTATGATTAAAAACCCATGTGTTTCCACCGAAAAACCTTTCAGGGGATCGTTTGCAACAGTTTGGCACCATTTTTGAGTGAATTCCAGAACGTCAGATTTTTGCTGAAATTGTGACCGCGCGGCTTAGGGATTTTTTCAAAAAAATGTTTTTCAGACCTTGCGGGCTAATTCTGTTTCGATGATAAAAACCCATGTGTTTCCACCGAAAAACCTTTCAGGGGATCGTTTGCAACAGTTTGGCACCATTTTTGAGTGAATTCCAGAACATCAGATTTTTGTTGAAATTGTGACCGCGCGGCTTAGGGATTTTTTCAAAAAAAAGGTGTTCAGACCTTGCGGGCTAATTCTGTTTCTATGATAAAATCCCATGTGTTTCCACCGAAAAACCTTTCAGGGGATCGTTTGCAACAGTTTGGCACCATTTTTGAGTGAATTCCAGAACGTCAGATTTTTGCTGAAATTGTGACCGCGCGGCTTAGGGATTTTTTCAAAAAAAAGTTTTTCAGACCTTGCGGGCTAATTCTGTTTCTATGATAAAAACCCATGTGTTTCCACCGAAAAACCTTTCAGGGGATCGTTTGCAACAGTTTGGCACCATTTTTGAGTGAATTCCAGAACGTCAGATTTTTGCTGAAATTGTGACCGCGCGGCTTAGGGATTTTTTCAAAAAAAAGTTGTTCAGACCTTCCGTGAAAATTCTTTTTCAATGATAAAAACCCATCTCTTTCCACCGAAAAACCTTTCAGAGGATCATTTGCAACAGTTTGGCACCATTTTTGAGTGAATTCCAGAACGTCAGATTTTTGCTGAAATTGTGACCGCGCGGCTTAGGGATTTTTTCAAAAAAAAGTTGTTCAGACCTTGCGGGCTAATTCTGTTTCTATGATCAAAACCCATGTGTTTCCACCGAAAAACCTTTCAGGGGATCGTTTGCAACAGTTTGGCACCATTTTTGAGTGAATTCTAGAACGTCAGATTTTTGCTGAAATTGTGACCGCGCGGCTTAGGGATTTTTTCAAAAAAAAATTGTTCAGACCTTGCGGGCTAATTCTGTTTCTATGATAAAAACCCATGTGTTTCCACCGAAAAACCTTTCAGGGGATCGTTTGCAACAGTTTGGCACCATTTTTGAGTGAATTCCAGAACGTCAGATTTTTGCTGAAATTGTGACCGCGCGGCTTAGGGATTTTTTCAAAAAAAAGTTGTTCAGACCTTGCGGGCTAATTCTGTTTCTATGATAAAAACCCATGTGTTTCCACCGAAAAACCTTTCAGGGGATCGTTTGCAACAGTTTGGCACCATTTTTGAGTGAATTCCAGAACGTCAGATTTTTGCTGAAATTGTGACCGCGCGGCTTAGGGATTTTTTCAAAAAAAAGTTGTTCAGACCTTGCGGGTTAATTCTGTTTCTATGATAGAAAGCCATGTGTTTCCACCGAAAAACCTTTCAGGGGATCTTTTGTAACAGTTTGGCACCATTTTTGAGTGAATTCCAAAACGTCAGATTTTTGCTGAAATTGTGACCGCGCGGCTTAGGGATTTTTTCAAAAAAAAGTTGTTCAGACCTTGCGGGCTAATTCTGTTTCGATGATAAAAACCCATGTGTTTCCACCGAAAAACCTTTCAGGGGATCGTTTGCAACAGTTTGGCACCATTTTTGAGTGAATTCCAGAACATCAGATTTTTGTTGAAATTGTGACCGCGCGGCTTAGGGATTTTTTCAAAAAAAAGTTGTTCAGACCTTGCGGGCTAATTCTGTTTCTATGATAAAATCCCATGTGTTTCCACCGAAAAACCTTTCAGGGGATCGTTTGCAACAGTTTGGCACCATTTTTGAGTGAATTCCAGAACGTCAGATTTTTGCTGAAATTGTGACCGCGCGGCTTAGGGATTTTTTCAAAAAAAAGTTTTTCAGACCTTGCGGGCTAATTCTGTTTCTATGATAAAAACCCATGTGTTTCCACCGAAAAACCTTTCAGGGGATCGTTTGCAACAGTTTGGCACCATTTTTGAGTGAATTCCAGAACGTCAGATTTTTGCTGAAATTGTGACCGCGCGGCTTAGGGATTTTTTCAAAAAAAAGTTGTTCAGACCATCCGTGAAAATTCTTTTTCAATGATAAAAACCCATCTCTTTCCACCGAAAAACCTTTCAGAGGATCATTTGCAACAGTTTGGCACCATTTTTGAGTGAATTCCAGAACGTCAGATTTTTGCTGAAATTGTGACCGCGCGGCTTAGGGATTTTTTCAAAAAAAAGTTGTTCAGACCTTGCGGGCTAATTCTGTTTCTATGATCAAAACCCATGTGTTTCCACCGAAAAACCTTTCAGGGGATCGTTTGCAACAGTTTGGCACCATTTTTGAGTGAATTCTAGAACGTCAGATTTTTGCTGAAATTGTGACCGCGCGGCTTAGGGATTTTTTCAAAAAAAAATTGTTCAGACCTTGCGGGCTAATTCTGTTTCTATGATAAAAACCCATGTGTTTCCACCGAAAAACCTTTCAGGGGATCGTTTGCAACAGTTTGGCACCATTTTTGAGTGAATTCCAGAACGTCAGATTTTTGCTGAAATTGTGACCGCGCGGCTTAGGGATTTTTTCAAAAAAAAGTTGTTCAGACCTTGCGGGCTAATTCTGTTTCTATGATAAAATCCCATGTGTTTCCACCGAAAAACCTTTCAGGGGATCGTTTGCAACAGTTTGGCACCATTTTTGAGTGAATTCCAGAACGTCAGATTTTTGCTGAAATTGTGACCGCGCGGCTTAGGGATTTTTTCAAAAAAAAGTTGTTCAGACCTTGCGTGAAAAGTCTTTTTCAATGATAAAAACCCATCTCTTTCCACTAAAAACTTTTCAGGGGATCGTTTGCAACAGTTTGGCACCATTTTTGAGTGAATTCCAGAACGTCAGATTTTTGCTGAAATTGTGACCGCGCGGTTTAGGGATTTTTTCAAAAAAAAGTTGTTCAGACCTTGCGGGCTAATTCTGTTTCTATGATAAAAACCCATGTGTTTCCACCGAAAAACCTTTCAGGGGATCGTTTGCAACAGTTTGGCACCATTTTTGAGTGAATTCCAGAACGTCAGATTTTTGCTGAAATTGTGACCGCGCGGCTTAGGGATTTTTTCAAAAAAAAGTTGTTCAGACCTTGCGGGCTAATTCTGTTTCTATGATAGAAAGCCATGTGTTTCCACCGAAAAACCTTTCAGGGGATCTTTTGTAACAGTTTGGCACCATTTTTGAGTGAATTCCAAAACGTCAGATTTTTGCTGAAATTGTGACCGCGCGGCTTAGGGATTTTTTCAAATAAAAGTTGTTCAGACCTTGCGGGCTAATTCTGTTTCCATGATTAAAAACCCATGTGTTTCCACCGAAAAACCTTTCAGGGGATCGTTTGCAACAGTTTGGCACCATTTTTGAGTGAATTCCAGAACGTCAGATTTTTGCTGAAATTGTGACCGCGCGGCTTAGGGATTTTTTCAAAAAAATGTTTTTCAGACCTTGCGGGCTAATTCTGTTTCGATGATAAAATCCCATGTGTTTCCACCGAAAAACCTTTCAGGGGATCGTTTGCAACAGTTTGGCACCATTTTTGAGTGAATTCCAGAACGTCAGATTTTTGCTGAAATTGTGACCGCGCGGCTTAGGGATTTTTTCAAAAAAAAGTTTTTCAGACCTTGCGGGCTAATTCTGTTTCTATTATAAAAACCCATGTGTTTCCACCGAAAAACCTTTCAGGGGATCGTTTGCAACAGTTTGGCACCATTTTTGAGTGAATTCCAGAACGTCAGATTTTTGCTGAAATTGTGACCGCGCGGCTTAGGGATTTTTTCAAAAAAAAGTTGTTCAGACCTTCCGTGAAAATTCTTTTTCAATGATAAAAACCCATCTCTTTCCACCGAAAAACCTTTCAGAGGATCATTTGCAACAGTTTGGCACCATTTTTGAGTGAATTCCAGAACGTCAGATTTTTGCTGAAATTGTGACCGCGCGGCTTAGGGATTTTTTCAAAAAAAAGTTGTTCAGACCTTGCGGGCTAATTCTGTTTCTATGATCAAAACCCATGTGTTTCCACCGAAAAACCTTTCAGGGGATCGTTTGCAACAGTTTGGCACCATTTTTGAGTGAATTCTAGAACGTCAGATTTTTGCTGAAATTGTGACCGCGCGGCTTAGGGATTTTTTCAAAAAAAAATTGTTCAGACCTTGCGGGCTAATTCTGTTTCTATGATAAAAACCCATGTGTTTCCACCGAAAAACCTTTCAGGGGATCGTTTGCAACAGTTTGGCACCATTTTTGAGTGAATTCCAGAACGTCAGATTTTTGCTGAAATTGTGACCGCGCGGCTTAGGGATTTTTTCAAAAAAAAGTTGTTCAGACCTTGCGGGCTAATTCTGTTTCTATGATAAAATCCCATGTGTTTCCACCGAAAAACCTTTCAGGGGATCGTTTGCAACAGTTTGGCACCATTTTTGAGTGAATTCCAGAACGTCAGATTTTTGCTGAAATTGTGACCGCGCGGCTTAGGGATTTTTTCAAAAAAAAGTTGTTCAGACCTTGCGTGAAAAGTCTTTTTCAATGATAAAAACCCATCTCTTTCCACTAAAAACTTTTCAGGGGATCGTTTGCAACAGTTTGGCACCATTTTTGAGTGAATTCCAGAACGTCAGATTTTTGCTGAAATTGTGACCGCGCGGTTTAGGGATTTTTTCAAAAAAAAGTTGTTCAGACCTTGCGGGCTAATTCTGTTTCTATGATAAAAACCCATGTGTTTCCACCGAAAAACCTTTCAGGGGATCGTTTGCAACAGTTTGGCACCATTTTTGAGTGAATTCCAGAACGTCAGATTTTTGCTGAAATTGTGACCGCGCGGCTTAGGGATTTTTTCAAAAAAAAGTTGTTCAGACCTTGCGGGCTAATTCTGTTTCTATGATAGAAAGCCATGTGTTTCCACCGAAAAACCTTTCAGGGGATCTTTTGTAACAGTTTGGCACCATTTTTGAGTGAATTCCAAAACGTCAGATTTTTGCTGAAATTGTGACCGCGCGGCTTAGGGATTTTTTAAAATAAAAGTTGTTCAGACCTTGCGGGCTAATTCTGTTTCCATGATTAAAAACCCATGTGTTTCCACCGAAAAACCTTTCAGGGGATCGTTTGCAACAGTTTGGCACCATTTTTGAGTGAATTCCAGAACGTCAGATTTTTGCTGAAATTGTGACCACGCGGCTTAGGGATTTTTTCAAAAAAAATGTTTTTCAGACCTTGCGGGCTAATTCTGTTTCGATGATAAAAACCCATGTGTTTCCACCGAAAAACCTTTCAGGGGATCGTTTGCAACAGTTTGGCACCATTTTTGAGTGAATTCCAGAACGTCAGATTTTTGCTGAAATTGTGACCGCGCGGCTTAGGGATTTTTTCAAAAAAATGTTTTTCAGACCTTGCGGGCTAATTCTGTTTCGATGATAAAAACCCATGTGTTTCCACCGAAAAACCTTTCAGGGGATCGTTTGCAACAGTTTGGCACCATTTTTGAGTGAATTCCAGAACATCAGATTTTTGCTTTAATTGTGACCGCGCGATTTAGGGATTTTTTCAAAAAAAAGTTGTTCAGACCTTGCGGGCTAATTCTGTTTCTATGATAAAAACCCATCTATCTCCACCGAAAAACCTTTCAGGGGATCGTTTGCAACAGTTTGGCACCATTTTTGAGTGAATTCTAGAACGTCAGACTTTTGCTGAAATTGTGACCGCGCGGATTAGGGATTTTTTCAAAAAAAAGTTGTTCAGACATTGCGGGCTAATTCTGTTTCTATGATAAAAACCCATGTGTTTCCACCGAAAAACCTTTCAGGGGATCGTTTGCAACAGTTTGGCACCATTTTTGAGTGAATTCCAGAACGTCAGATTTTTGCTGAAATTGTGACCGCGCGGCTTAGGGATTTTTTCAAAAAAAAGTTGTTCAGACCTTGTGGGCTAATTCTGTTTCTATGATATAAACCCATGTGTTTCCACCGAAAAACCTTTCAGGGGATCGTTTGCAACAGTTTGGCACCATTTTTGAGTGAATTCCAGAACGTCAGATTTTTGCTGAAATTGTGACCGCGCGGCTTAGGGATTTTTTCAAAAAAAAGTTGTTCAGACCTTGCGGGCTAATTCTGTTTCTATGATAAAAACCCATGTGTTTCCACCGAAAAACCTTTCAGGGGATCGTTTGCAACAGTTTGGCACCATTTTTGAGTGAATTCCAGAACGTCAGATTTTTGCTGAAATTGTGACCGCGCGGCTTAGGGATTTTTTCAAAAAAAAGTTGTTCAGACCTTGCGTGAAAAGTCTTTTTCAATGATAAAAACCCATCTCTTTCCACTAAAAACTTTTCAGGGGATCGTTTGCAACAGTTTGGCACCATTTTTGAGTGAATTCCAGAACGTCAGATTTTTGCTGAAATTGTGACCGCGCGGTTTAGGGATTTTTTCAAAAAAAAGTTGTTCAGACCTTGCGGGCTAATTCTGTTTCTATGATAAAAACCCATGTGTTTCCACCGAAAAACCTTTCAGGGGATCGTTTGCAACAGTTTGGCACCATTTTTGAGTGAATTCCAGAACGTCAGATTTTTGCTGAAATTGTGACCGCGCGGCTTAGGGATTTTTTCAAAAAAAAGTTGTTCAGACCTTGCGGGCTAATTCTGTTTCTATGATAAAATCCCATGTGTTTCCACCGAAAAACCTTTCACGGGATCTTTTGTAACAGTTTGGCACCATTTTTGAGTGAATTCCAAAACGTCAGATTTTTGCTGAAATTGTGACCGCGCGGCTTAGGGATTTTTTCAAATAAAAGTTGTTCAGACCTTGCGGGCTAATTCTGTTTCTATGATTAAAAACCCATGTGTTTCCACCGAAAAACCTTTCAGGGGATCGTTTGCAACAGTTTGGCACCATTTTTGAGTGAATTCCAGAACGTCAGATTTTTGCTGAAATTGTGACCACGCGGCTTAGGGATTTTTTCAAAAAAATGTTTTTCAGACCTTGCGGGCTAATTCTGTTTCGATGATAAAAACCCATGTGTTTCCACCGAAAAACCTTTCAGGGGATCGTTTGCAACAGTTTGGCACCATTTTTGAGTGAATTCCAGAACGTCAGATTTTTGCTGAAATTGTGACCGCGCGGCTTAGGGATTTTTTCAAAAAAATGTTTTTCAGACCTTGCGGGCTAATTCTGTTTTGATGATAAAAACCCATGTGTTTCCACCGAAAAACCTTTCAGGGGATCGTTTGCAACAGTTTGGCACCATTTTTGAGTGAATTCCAGAACATCAGATTTTTGCTTTAATTGTGACCGCGCGATTTAGGGATTTTTTCAAAAAAAAGTTGTTCAGACCTTGCGGGCTAATTCTGTTTCTATGATAAAAACCCATCTATCTCCACCGAAAAACCTTTCAGGGGATCGTTTGCAACAGTTTGGCACCATTTTTGAGTGAATTCTAGAATGTCAGACTTTTGCTGACTTTTGCTTAGGGATTTTTTCAAAAAAAAGTTGTTTAGACATTGCGGGCTAATTCTGTTTCTATGATAAAAACCCATGTGTTTCCACCGAAAAACCTTTCAGGGGATCGTTTGCAACAGTTTGGCACCATTTTTGAGTGAATTCCAGAACGTCAGATTTTTGCTGAAATTGTGACCGCGCGGCTTAGGGATTTTTTCAAAAAAAAGTTGTTCAGACCTTGCGGGCTAATTCTGTTTCTATGATATAAACCCATGTGTTTCCACCGAAAAACCTTTCAGGGGATCGTTTGCAACAGTTTGGCACCATTTTTGAGTGAATTCCAGAACGTCAGATTTTTGCTGAAATTGTGACCGCGCGGCTTAGGGATTTTTTCAAAAAAAAGTTGTTCAGACCTTGCGGGCTAATTCTGTTTCTATGATAAAAACCCATGTGTTTCCACCGAAAAACCATTCAGGGGATCGTTTGCAACAGTTTGGCACCATTTTTGAGTGAATTCCAGAACGTCAGATTTTTGTTGAAATTGTGACCGCGCGGCTTAGGGATTTTTTCAAAAAAAAGTTGTTCAGACCTTGCGGGCTTATTCTGTTTCTATGATTAAAAACCCATGTGTTTCCACCGAAAAACCTTTCAGGGGATCGTTTGCAACAGTTTGGCACCATTTTTGAGTGAATTCCAGAACGTCAGATTTTTGCTGAAATTGTGACCGCGCGGCTTAGGGATTTTTTCAAAAAAAAGTTGTTCAGACCTTGCGGGCTAATTCTGTTTCTATGATTAAAAACCCATGTGTTTCCACCGAAAAACTTTTCAGGGGATCTTTTGTAACAGTTTGGCACCATTTTTGAGTGAATTCCAAAACGTCAGATTTTTGCTGAAATTGTGACCGCGCGGCTTAGGGATTTTTTCAAAAAAAAGTTGTTCAGACCTTGCGGGCTAATTCTGTTTCTATGATTAAAAACCCATGTGTTTCCACCGAAAAACCTTTCAGGGGATCGTTTGCAACAGTTTGGCACCATTTTTGAGTGAATTCCAGAACGTCAGATTTTTGCTGAAATTGTGACCGCGCGGCTTAGGGATTTTTTCAAAAAAAAGTTGTTCAGACCTTGCGGGCTAATTCTGTTTCTATGATTAAAAACCCATGTGTTTCCACCGAAAAACCTTTCAGGGGATCGTTTGCAACAGTTTGGCACCATTTTTGAGTGAATTCCAGAACGTCAGATTTTTGCTGAAATTGTGACCGCGCGGCTTAGGGATTTTTTCAAAAAAATGTTTTTCAGACCTTGCGGGCTAATTCTGTTTCGATGATAAAAACCCATGTGTTTCCACCGAAAAACCTTTCAGGGGATCGTTTGCAACAGTTTGGCACCATTTTTGAGTGAATTCCAGAACGTGAGATTTTTGCTGAAATTGTGACCGCGCGGCTTAGGGATTTTTTCAAAAAAAAGTTTTTCAGACCTTGCGGGCTAATTCTGTTTCTATGATAAAAACCCATGTGTTTCCACCGAAAAACCTTTCAGGGGATCGTTTGCAACAGTTTGGCACCATTTTTGAGTGAATTGCAGAACGTCAGATTTTTGCTGAAATTGTGACCGCGCGGCTTAGGGATTTTTTCAAAAAAAAGTTGTTCAGACCTTCCGTGAAAATTCTTTTTCAATGATAAAAACCCATCTCTTTCCACCGAAAACCTTTCAGAGGATCATTTGCAACAGTTTGGCACCATTTTTGAGTGAATTCCAGAACGTCAGATTTTTGCTGAAATTGTGACCGCGCGGCTTAGGGATTTTTTCAAAAAAAAGTTGTTCAGACCTTGCGGGCTAATTCTGTTTCTATGATCAAAACCCATGTGTTTCCACCGAAAAACCTTTCAGGGGATCGTTTGCAACAGTTTGGCACCATTTTTGAGTGAATTCTAGAACGTCAGATTTTTGCTGAAATTGTGACCGCGCGGCTTAGGGATTTTTTCAAAAAAAAATTGTTCAGACCTTGCGGGCTAATTCTGTTTCTATGATAAAAACCCATGTGTTTCCACCGAAAAACCTTTCAGGGGATCGTTTGCAACAGTTTGGCACCATTTTTGAGTGAATTCCAGAACGTCAGATTTTTGCTGAAATTGTGACCGCACGGCTTAGGGATTTTTTCAAAAAAAAGTTGTTCAGACCTTGCGGGCTAATTCTGTTTCTATGATAAAATCCCATGTGTTTCCACCGAAAAACCTTTCAGGGGATCGTTTGCAACAGTTTGGCACCATTTTTGAGTGAATTCCAGAACGTCAGATTTTTGCTGAAATTGTGACCGCGCGGCTTAGGGATTTTTTCAAAAAAAAGTTGTTCAGACCTTGCGGGCTAATTCTGTTTCTATGATAAAATCCCATGTGTTTCCACCGAAAAACCTTTCAGGGGATCGTTTGCAACAGTTTGGCACCATTTTTGAGTGAATTCCAGAACGTCAGAATTTTGCTGAAATTGTGACCGCGCGGCTTAGGGATTTTTTCAAAAAAAAGTTGTTCAGACCTTGCGGGCTAATTCTGTTTCTATGATATAAACCCATGTGTTTCCACCGAAAAACCTTTCAGGGGATCGTTTGCAACAGTTTGGCACCATTTTTGAGTGAATTCCAGAACGTCAGATTTTTGCTGAAATTGTGACCGCGCGGCTTAGGGATTTTTTCAAAAAAAAGTTGTTCAGACCTTGCGGGCTAATTCTGTTTCTATGATCAAAACCCATGTGTTTCCACCGAAAAACCTTTCAGGGGATCGTTTGCAACAGTTTGGCACCATTTTTGAGTGAATTCCAGAACGTCAGATTTTTGCTGAAATTGTGACCGCGCGGCTTAGGGATTTTTTCAAAAAAAAGTTGTTCAGACCTTGCGGGCTAATTCTGTTTCTATGATAAAATCCCATGTGTTTCCACCGAAAAACCTTTCATGGGATCGTTTGCAACTGTTTGGCACCATTTTTGAGTGAATTCCAGAACGTCAGATTTTTGGTGAAATTGTGACCGCGCAGCTTAGGGATTTTTTCAAAAAAAAGTTGTTCAGACCTTGCGGGCTAATTCAGTTTCTATGATAAAATCCCATGTGTTTCCACCGAAAAACCTTTCAGGGGATCGTTTGCAACAGTTTGGCACCATTTTTGAGTGAATTCTAGAACGTCAGATTTTTGCTTTAATTGTGACCGCGCGATTTAGGGATTTTTTCAAAAAAAAGTTGTTCAGACCTTGCGGGCTAATTCTGTTTCTATGATAAAAACCCATCTATCTCCACCGAAAAACCTTTCAGGGGATCGTTTGCAACAGTTTGGCACCATTTTTGAGTGAATTCCAGAACGTCAGATTTTTGTTGAAATTGTGACCGCGCGGCTTAGGGATTTTTTCAAAAAAAAGTTGTTCAGACCTTGCGGGCTAATTCTGTTTCTATGATAAAAACCCATGTGTTTCCACCGAAAAACCTTTCAGGGGATCGTTTGCAACAGTTTGGCACCATTTTTGAGTGAATTCCAGAACGTCAGATTTTTGCTGAAATTGTGACCGCGCGGCTTAGGGATTTTTTCAAAAAAAAGTTGTTCAGACCTTGCGGGCTAATTCAGTTTCTATGATAAAATCCCATGTGTTTCCACCGAAAAACCTTTCAGGGGATCGTTTGCAACAGTTTGGCACCATTTTTGAGTGAATTCTAGAACGTCAGATTTTTGCTGAAATTGTGACAGCGCGGCTTAGGGATTTTTTCAAAAAAAAGTTGTTCAGACCTTGCGGGCTAATTCTCTTTCTATGATAAAAACCCATGTGTTTCCACCGAAAAACCTTTCAGGGGATCGTTTGCAACAGTTTGGCACCATTTTTGAGTGAATTGCAGAACGTCAGATTTTTGCTGAAATTGTGACCGCGCGGCTTAGGGATTTTTTCAAAAAAAAGCTGTTCAGACCTTGCGGGCTAATTCTGTTTCTATGATAGAAAGCCATGTGTTTCCACCGAAAAACCTTTCAGGGGATCTTTTGTAACAGTTTGGCACCATTTTTGAGTGAATTCCAAAACGTCAGATTTTTGCTGAAATTGTGACCGCGCGGCTTAGGGATTTTTTCAAATAAAAGTTGTTCAGACCTTGCGGGCTAATTCTGTTTCTATGATTAAAAACCCATGTGTTTCCACCGAAAAACCTTTCAGGGGATCGTTTGCAACAGTTTGGCACCATTTTTGAGTGAATTCCAGAATGTCAGATTTTTGCTGAAATTGTGACCGCGCGGCTTAGGGATTTTTTCAAAAAAATGTTTTTCAGAACTTGCGGGCTAATTCTGCTTCGATGATAAAAACCCATGTGTTTCCACCGAAAAACCTTTCAGGGGATCGTTTGCAACAGTTTGGCACCATTTTTGAGTGAATTCCAGAACGTCAGATTTTTGTTGAAATTGTGACCGCGCGGCTTAGGGATTTTTTCAAAAAAATGTTTTTCAGACCTTGCGTGAAAATTCTTTTTCAATGATAAAAACCCATCTCTTTCCACCGAAAAACATTTCAGGGCATCGTTTGCAACAGTTTGGCACCATTTTTGAGTGAATTCCAGAACATCAGATTTTTGCTTTAATTGTGACCGCGCGATTTACGGATTTTTTCAAAAAAAAGTTGTTCAGACCTTGCGGGCTAATTCTGTTTCTATGATAAAAACCCATCTATCTCCACCGAAAAACCTTTCAGGGGATCGTTTGCAACAGTTTGGCACCATTTTTGAGTGAATTCCAGAACGTCAGATTTTTGCTGAAATTGTGACCGCGCGGCTTAGGGATTTTTTCAAAAAAAAGTTGTTCAGACCTTGCGGGCTAATTCTGTTTCTATGATAAAAACCCATGTGTTTCCACCGAAAAACCTTTCAGGGGATCGTTTGCAACAGTTTGGCACCATTTTTGAGTGAATTCCAGAACGTCAGATTTTTGCTGAAATTGTGACCGCGCGGCTTAGGGATTTTTTCAAAAAAAAGTTGTTCAGACCTTGCGGGCTAATTCTGTTTCTATGATTAAAAACCCATGTGTTTCCACCGAAAAACCTTTCAGGGGATCGTTTGCAACAGTTTGGCACCATTTTTGAGTGAATTCCAGAATGTCAGATTTTTGCTGAAATTGTGACCGCGCGGCTTAGGGATTTTTTCAAAAAAATGTTTTTCAGAACTTGCGGGCTAATTCTGCTTCGATGATAAAAACCCATGTGTTTCCACCGAAAAACCTTTCAGGGGATCGTTTGCAACAGTTTGGCACCATTTTTGAGTGAATTCCAGAACGTCAGATTTTTGCTTTAATTGTGACCGCGCGATTTAGGGATTTTTTCAAAAAAAAGTTGTTCAGACCTTGCGGGCTAATTCTGTTTCTATGATAAAAACCCATCTATCTCCACCGAAAAACCTTTCAGGGGATCGTTTGCAACAGTTTGGCACCATTTTTGAGTGAATTCTAGAACGTCAGACTTTTGCTGAAATTGTGACCGCGCGGCTTAGGGATTTTTTCAAAAAAAAGTTGTTCAGACATTGCGGGCTAATTCTGTTTCTATGATAAAAACCCATGTGTTTCCACCGAAAAACCTTTCAGGGGATCGTTTGCAACAGTTTGGCACCATTTTTGAGTGAATTCCAGAACGTCAGAATTTTGCTGAAATTGTGACCGCGCGGCTTAGGGATTTTTTCAAAAAAAAGTTGTTCAGACCTTGCGGGCTAATTCTGTTTCTATGATATAAACCCATGTGTTTCCACCGAAAAACCTTTCAGGGGATCGTTTGCAACAGTTTGGCACCATTTTTGAGTGAATTCCAGAACGTCAGATTTTTGCTGAAATTGTGACCGCGCGGCTTAGGGATTTTTTCAAAAAAAAGTTGTTCAGACCTTGCGGGCTAATTCTGTTTCTATGATAAAAACCCATGTGTTTCCACCGAAAAACCATTCAGCGGATCGTTTGCAACAGTTTGGCACCATTTTTGAGTGAATTCCAGAACGTCAGATTTTTGTTGAAATTGTGACCGCGCGGCTTAGGGATTTTTTCAAAAAAAAGTTGTTCAGACCTTGCGGGCTTATTCTGTTTCTATGATTAAAAACCCATGTGTTTCCACCGAAAAACCTTTCAGGGGATCGTTTGCAACAGTTTGGCACCATTTTTGAGTGAATTCCAGAACGTCAGATTTTTGCTGAAATTGTGACCGCGCGGCTTAGGGATTTTTTCAAAAAAAAGTTGTTCAGACCTTGCGGGCTAATTCTGTTTCTATGATTAAAAACCCATGTGTTTCCACCGAAAAACCTTTCAGGGGATCTTTTGTAACAGTTTGGCACCATTTTTGAGTGAATTCCAAAACGTCAGATTTTTGCTGAAATTGTGACCGCGCGGCTTAGGGATTTTTTCAAAAAAAAGTTGTTCAGACCTTGCGGGCTAATTCTGTTTCTATGATTAAAAACCCATGTGTTTCCACCGAAAAACCTTTCAGGGGATCGTTTGCAACAGTTTGGCACCATTTTTGAGTGAATTCCAGAACGTCAGATTTTTGCTGAAATTGTGACCGCGCGGCTTAGGGATTTTTTCAAAAAAAAGTTGTTCAGACCTTGCGGGCTAATTCTGTTTCTATGATTAAAAACCCATGTGTTTCCACTGAAAAACCTTTCAGGGGATCGTTTGCAACAGTTTGGCACCATTTTTGAGTGAATTCCAGAACGTCAGATTTTTGCTGAAATTGTGACCGCGCGGCTTAGGGATTTTTTCAAAAAAAAGTTGTTCAGACCTTCCGTGAAAATTCTTTTTCAATGATAAAAACCCATCTCTTTCCACCGAAAACCTTTCAGAGGATCATTTGCAACAGTTTGGCACCATTTTTGAGTGAATTCCAGAACGTCAGATTTTTGCTGAAATTGTGACCGCGCGGCTTAGGGATTTTTTCAAAAAAAAGTTGTTCAGACCTTGCGGGCTAATTCTGTTTCTATGATCAAAACCCATGTGTTTCCACCGAAAAACCTTTCAGGGGATCGTTTGCAACAGTTTGGCACCATTTTTGAGTGAATTCTAGAACGTCAGATTTTTGCTGAAATTGTGACCGCGCGGCTTAGGGATTTTTTCAAAAAAAAATTGTTCAGACCTTGCGGGCTAATTCTGTTTCTATGATAAAAACCCATGTGTTTCCACCGAAAAACCTTTCAGGGGATCGTTTGCAACAGTTTGGCACCATTTTTGAGTGAATTCCAGAACGTCAGATTTTTGCTGAAATTGTGACCGCACGGCTTAGGGATTTTTTCAAAAAAAAGTTGTTCAGACCTTGCGGGCTAATTCTGTTTCTATGATAAAATCCCATGTGTTTCCACCGAAAAACCTTTCAGGGGATCGTTTGCAACAGTTTGGCACCATTTTTGAGTGAATTCCAGAACGTCAGATTTTTGCTGAAATTGTGACCGCGCGGCTTAGGGATTTTTTCAAAAAAAAGTTGTTCAGACCTTGCGGGCTAATTCTGTTTCTATGATAAAATCCCATGTGTTTCCACCGAAAAACCTTTCAGGGGATCGTTTGCAACAGTTTGGCACCATTTTTGAGTGAATTCCAGAACGTCAGAATTTTGCTGAAATTGTGACCGCGCGGCTTAGGGATTTTTTCAAAAAAAAGTTGTTCAGACCTTGCGGGCTAATTCTGTTTCTATGATATAAACCCATGTGTTTCCACCGAAAAACCTTTCAGGGGATCGTTTGCAACAGTTTGGCACCATTTTTGAGTGAATTCCAGAACGTCAGATTTTTGCTGAAATTGTGACCGCGCGGCTTAGGGATTTTTTCAAAAAAAAGTTGTTCAGACCTTGCGGGCTAATTCTGTATCATTGATAAAAACCCATGTGTTTCCACCGAAAAACCTTTCAGGGGATCGTTTGCAACAGTTTGGCACCATTTTTGAGTGAATTCCAGAACGTCAGATTTTTGCTGAAATTGTGACCGCGCGGCTTAGGGATTTTTTCAAAAAAAAGTTGTTCAGACCTTGCGGGCTAATTCTGTTTCTATGATAAAATCCCATGTGTTTCCACCGAAAAACCTTTCATGGGATCGTTTGCAACTGTTTGGCACCATTTTTGAGTGAATTCCAGAACGTCAGATTTTTGGTGAAATTGTGACCGCGCAGCTTAGGGATTTTTTCAAAAAAAAGTTGTTCAGACCTTGCGGGCTAATTCAGTTTCTATGATAAAATCCCATGTGTTTCCACCGAAAAACCTTTCAGGGGATCGTTTGCAACAGTTTGGCACCATTTTTGAGTGAATTCTAGAACGTCAGATTTTTGCTTTAATTGTGACCGCGCGATTTAGGGATTTTTTCAAAAAAAAGTTGTTCAGACCTTGCGGGCTAATTCTGTTTCTATGATAAAAACCCATCTATCTCCACCGAAAAACCTTTCAGGGGATCGTTTGCAACAGTTTGGCACCATTTTTGAGTGAATTCCAGAACGTCAGATTTTTGTTGAAATTGTGACCGCGCGGCTTAGGGATTTTTTCAAAAAAAAGTTGTTCAGACCTTGCGGGCTAATTCTGTTTCTATGATAAAAACCCATGTGTTTCCACCGAAAAACCTTTCAGGGGATCGTTTGCAACAGTTTGGCACCATTTTTGAGTGAATTCCAGAACGTCAGATTTTTGCTGAAATTGTGACCGCGCGGCTTAGGGATTTTTTCAAAAAAAAGTTGTTCAGACCTTGCGGGCTAATTCAGTTTCTATGATAAAATCCCATGTGTTTCCACCGAAAAACCTTTCAGGGGATCGTTTGCAACAGTTTGGCACCATTTTTGAGTGAATTCTAGAACGTCAGATTTTTGCTGAAATTGTGACAGCGCGGCTTAGGGATTTTTTCAAAAAAAAGTTGTTCAGACCTTGCGGGCTAATTCTCTTTCTATGATAAAAACCCATGTGTTTCCACCGAAAAACCTTTCAGGGGATCGTTTGCAACAGTTTGGCACCATTTTTGAGTGAATTGCAGAACGTCAGATTTTTGCTGAAATTGTGACCGCGCGGCTTAGGGATTTTTTCAAAAAAAAGCTGTTCAGACCTTGCGGGCTAATTCTGTTTCTATGATAGAAAGCCATGTGTTTCCACCGAAAAACCTTTCAGGGGATCTTTTGTAACAGTTTGGCACCATTTTTGAGTGAATTCCAAAACGTCAGATTTTTGCTGAAATTGTGACCGCGCGGCTTAGGGATTTTTTCAAATAAAAGTTGTTCAGACCTTGCGGGCTAATTCTGTTTCTATGATTAAAAACCCATGTGTTTCCACCGAAAAACCTTTCAGGGGATCGTTTGCAACAGTTTGGCACCATTTTTGAGTGAATTCCAGAATGTCAGATTTTTGCTGAAATTGTGACCGCGCGGCTTAGGGATTTTTTCAAAAAAATGTTTTTCAGAACTTGCGGGCTAATTCTGCTTCGATGATAAAAACCCATGTGTTTCCACCGAAAAACCTTTCAGGGGATCGTTTGCAACAGTTTGGCACCATTTTTGAGTGAATTCCAGAACGTCAGATTTTTGTTGAAATTGTGACCGCGCGGCTTAGGGATTTTTTCAAAAAAATGTTTTTCAGACCTTGCGTGAAAATTCTTTTTCAATGATAAAAACCCATCTCTTTCCACCGAAAAACATTTCAGGGCATCGTTTGCAACAGTTTGGCACCATTTTTGAGTGAATTCCAGAACATCAGATTTTTGCTTTAATTGTGACCGCGCGATTTACGGATTTTTTCAAAAAAAAGTTGTTCAGACCTTGCGGGCTAATTCTGTTTCTATGATAAAAACCCATCTATCTCCACCGAAAAACCTTTCAGGGGATCGTTTGCAACAGTTTGGCACCATTTTTGAGTGAATTCCAGAACGTCAGATTTTTGCTGAAATTGTGACCGCGCGGCTTAGGGATTTTTTCAAAAAAAAGTTGTTCAGACCTTGCGGGCTAATTCTGTTTCTATGATAAAAACCCATGTGTTTCCACCGAAAAACCTTTCAGGGGATCGTTTGCAACAGTTTGGCACCATTTTTGAGTGAATTCCAGAACGTCAGATTTTTGCTGAAATTGTGACCGCGCGGCTTAGGGATTTTTTCAAAAAAAAGTTGTTCAGACCTTGCGGGCTAATTCTGTTTCTATGATTAAAAACCCATGTGTTTCCACCGAAAAACCTTTCAGGGGATCGTTTGCAACAGTTTGGCACCATTTTTGAGTGAATTCCAGAATGTCAGATTTTTGCTGAAATTGTGACCGCGCGGCTTAGGGATTTTTTCAAAAAAATGTTTTTCAGAACTTGCGGGCTAATTCTGCTTCGATGATAAAAACCCATGTGTTTCCACCGAAAAACCTTTCAGGGGATCGTTTGCAACAGTTTGGCACCATTTTTGAGTGAATTCCAGAACGTCAGATTTTTGCTTTAATTGTGACCGCGCGATTTAGGGATTTTTTCAAAAAAAAGTTGTTCAGACCTTGCGGGCTAATTCTGTTTCTATGATAAAAACCCATCTATCTCCACCGAAAAACCTTTCAGGGGATCGTTTGCAACAGTTTGGCACCATTTTTGAGTGAATTCTAGAACGTCAGACTTTTGCTGAAATTGTGACCGCGCGGCTTAGGGATTTTTTCAAAAAAAAGTTGTTCAGACATTGCGGGCTAATTCTGTTTCTATGATAAAAACCCATGTGTTTCCACCGAAAAACCTTTCAGGGGATCGTTTGCAACAGTTTGGCACCATTTTTGAGTGAATTCCAGAACGTCAGAATTTTGCTGAAATTGTGACCGCGCGGCTTAGGGATTTTTTCAAAAAAAAGTTGTTCAGACCTTGCGGGCTAATTCTGTTTCTATGATATAAACCCATGTGTTTCCACCGAAAAACCTTTCAGGGGATCGTTTGCAACAGTTTGGCACCATTTTTGAGTGAATTCCAGAACGTCAGATTTTTGCTGAAATTGTGACCGCGCGGCTTAGGGATTTTTTCAAAAAAAAGTTGTTCAGACCTTGCGGGCTAATTCTGTTTCTATGATAAAATCCCATGTGTTTCCACCGAAAAACCTTTCAGGGGATCGTTTGCAACAGTTTGGCACCATTTTTGAGTGAATTCCAGAACGTCAGATTTTTGCTGAAATTGTGACTGCGCGGCTTAGGGATTTTTTCAAAAAAAAGTTGTTCAGACCTTGCGGGCTAATTCTGTTTCTATGATTAAAAACCCATGTGTTTCCACCGAAAAACCTTTCAGGGGATCGTTTGCAACAGTTTGGCACCAGTTTTGAGTGAATTCCAGAACGTCAGATTTTTGCTGAAATTGTGACCGCGCGGCTTAGGGATTTTTTCAAAAAAAAGTTGTTCAAACCTTGCGTGAAAAGTCTTTTTCAATGATAAAAACCCATCTCTTTCCACTAAAAAACTTTTCAGGGGATCGTTTGCAACAGTTTGGCACCATTTTTGAGTGAATTCCAGAACGTCAGATTTTTGCTGAAATTGTGACCGCGCGGCTTAGGGATTTTTTCAAAAAAAAGTTGTTCAGACATTGCGGGCTAATTCTGTTTCTATGATAAAAACCCATGTGTTTCCACCGAAAAACCTTTCAGGGGATCGTTTGCAACAGTTTGGCACCATTTTTGAGTGAATTCCAGAACGTCAGAATTTTGCTGAAATTGTGACCGCGCGGCTTAGGGATTTTTTCAAAAAAAAGTTGTTCAGACCTTGCGGGCTAATTCTGTTTCTATGATATAAACCCATGTGTTTCCACCGAAAAACCTTTCAGGGGATCGTTTGCAACAGTTTGGCACCATTTTTGAGTGAATTCCAGAACGTCAGATTTTTGCTGAAATTGTGACCGCGCGGCTTAGGGATTTTTTCAAAAAAAAGTTGTTCAGACCTTGCGGGCTAATTCTGTTTCTATGATAAAATCCCATGTGTTTCCACCGAAAAACCTTTCAGGGGATCGTTTGCAACAGTTTGGCACCATTTTTGAGTGAATTCCAGAACGTCAGATTTTTGCTGAAATTGTGACTGCGCGGCTTAGGGATTTTTTCAAAAAAAAGTTGTTCAGACCTTGCGGGCTAATTCTGTTTCTATGATTAAAAACCCATGTGTTTCCACCGAAAAACCTTTCAGGGGATCGTTTGCAACAGTTTGGCACCAGTTTTGAGTGAATTCCAGAACGTCAGATTTTTGCTGAAATTGTGACCGCGCGGCTTAGGGATTTTTTCAAAAAAAAGTTGTTCAAACCTTGCGTGAAAAGTCTTTTTCAATGATAAAAACCCATCTCTTTCCACTAAAAAACTTTTCAGGGGATCGTTTGCAACAGTTTGGCACCATTTTTGAGTGAATTCCAGAACGTCAGATTTTTGCTGAAATTGTGACCGCGCGGTTTAGGGATTTTTTCAAAAAAAAGTTGTTCAGACCTTGCGGGCTAATTCTGTTTCTATGATAAAAACCCATGTGTTTCCACCGAAAAACCTTTCAGGGGATCGTTTGCAACAGTTTGGCACCATTTTTGAGTGAATTCCAGAACGTCAGATTTTTGCTGAAATTGTGACCGCGCGGCTTAGGGATTTTTTCAAAAAAAAGTTGTTCAGACCTTGCGGGTTAATTCTGTTTCTATGATAGAAAGCCATGTGTTTCCACCGAAAAACCTTTCAGGGGATCTTTTGTAACAGTTTGGCACCATTTTTGAGTGAATTCCAAAACGTCAGATTTTTGCTGAAATTGTGACCGCGCGGCTTAGGGATTTTTTCAAAAAAAAGTTGTTCAGACCTTGCGGGCTAATTCTGTTTCTATGATTAAAAACCCATGTGTTTCCACCGAAAAACCTTTCAGGGGATCGTTTGCAACAGTTTGGCACCATTTTTGAGTGAATTCCAGAACGTCAGATTTTTGCTGAAATTGTGACCGCGCGGCTTAGGGATTTTTTCAAAAAAATGTTTTTCAGACCTTGCGGGCTAATTCTGTTTCGATGATAAAAACCCATGTGTTTCCACCGAAAAACCTTTCAGGGGATCGTTTGCAACAGTTTGGCACCATTTTTGAGTGAATTCCAGAACATCAGATTTTTGTTGAAATTGTGACCGCGCGGCTTAGGGATTTTTTCAAAAAAAAGTTGTTCAGACCTTGCGGGCTAATTCTGTTTCTATGATAAAATCCCATGTGTTTCCACCGAAAAACCTTTCAGGGGATCGTTTGCAACAGTTTGGCACCATTTTTGAGTGAATTCTAGAACGTCAGATTTTTGCTGAAATTGTGACCGCGCGGCTTAGGGATTTTTTCAAAAAAAAATTGTTCAGACCTTGCGGGCTAATTCTGTTTCTATGATAAAAACCCATCTATCTCCACCGAAAAACCTTTCAGGGGATCGTTTGCAACAGTTTGGCACCATTTTTGAGTGAATTCCAGAACGTCAGATTTTTGCTGAAATTGTGACCGCGCGGCTTAGGGATTTTTTCAAAAAAAAGTTGTTCAGACCTTGCGGGCTAATTCTGTTTCTATGATAAAAACCCAAGTGTTTCCACCGAAAAACCTTTCAGGGGATCGTTTGCAACAGTTTGGCACCATTTTTGAGTGAATTCCAGAACGTCAGATTTTTGCTGAAATTGTGACCACGCGGCCTAGGGATTTTTTCAAAAAAAATGTTTTTCAGACCTTGCGGGCTAATTCTGTTTCGATGATAAAAACCCATGTGTTTCCACCGAAAAACCTTTCAGGGGATCGTTTGCAACAGTTTGGCACCATTTTTGAGTGAATTCCAGAACGTCAGATTTTTGCTGAAATTGTGACCGCGCGGCTTAGGGATTTTTTCAAAAAAATGTTTTTCAGACCTTGCGGGCTAATTCTGTTTCGATGATAAAAACCCATGTGTTTCCACCGAAAAACCTTTCAGGGGATCGTTTGCAACAGTTTGGCACCATTTTTGAGTGAATTCCAGAACATCAGATTTTTGCTGAAATTGTGACCGCGCGGCTTAGGGATTTTTTCAAAAAAAAGTTGTTCAGACCTTGCGGGCTAATTCTGTTTCTATGATAAAAACCCATGTGTTTCCACCGAAAAACCTTTCAGGGGATCGTTTGCAACAGTTTGGCACCATTTTTGAGTGAATTCCAGAACGTCAGATTTTTGCTGAAATTGTGACCGCGCGGCTTAGGGATTTTTTCAAAAAAAAGTTGTTCAGACCTTGCGGGCTAATTCTGTTTCGATGATAAAAACCCATGTGTTTCCACCGAAAAACCTTTCAGGGGATCGTTTGCAACAGTTTGGCACCATTTTTGAGTGAATTCCAGAACATCAGATTTTTGTTGAAATTGTGACCGCGCGGCTTAGGGATTTTTTCAAAAAAAAGTTGTTCAGACCTTGCGGGCTAATTCTGTTTCTATGATAAAATCCCATGTGTTTCCACCGAAAAACCTTTCAGGGGATCGTTTGCAACAGTTTGGCACCATTTTTGAGTGAATTCCAGAACGTCAGATTTTTGCTGAAATTGTGACCGCGCGGCTTAGGGATTTTTTCAAAAAAAAGTTGTTCAGACCTTCCGTGAAAATTCTTTTTCAATGATAAAAACCCATCTCTTTCCACCGAAAAACCTTTCAGAGGATCATTTGCAACAGTTTGGCACCATTTTTGAGTGAATTCCAGAACGTCAGATTTTTGCTGAAATTGTGACCGCGCGGCTTAGGGATTTTTTCAAAAAAAAGTTGTTCAGACCTTGCGGGCTAATTCTGTTTCTATGATCAAAACCCATGTGTTTCCACCGAAAAACCTTTCAGGGGATCGTTTGCAACAGTTTGGCACCATTTTTGAGTGAATTCTAGAACGTCAGATTTTTGCTGAAATTGTGACCACGCGGCTTAGGGATTTTTTCAAAAAAAAATTGTTCAGACCTTGCGGGCTAATTCTGTTTCTATGATAAAAACCCATGTGTTTCCACCGAAAAACCTTTCAGGGGATCGTTTGCAACAGTTTGGCACCATTTTTGAGTGAATTCCAGAACGTCAGATTTTTGCTGAAATTGTGACCGCGCGGCTTAGGGATTTTTTCAAAAAAAAGTTGTTCAGACCTTGCGGGCTAATTCTGTTTCTATGATAAAATCCCATGTGTTTCCACCGAAAAACCTTTCAGGGGATCGTTTGCAACAGTTTGGCACCATTTTTGAGTGAATTCCAGAACGTCAGATTTTTGCTGAAATTGTGACCGCGCGGCTTAGGGATTTTTTCAAAAAAAAGTTGTTCAGACCTTGCGGGCTAATTCTGTTTCTATGATAGAAAGCCATGTGTTTCCACCGAAAAACCTTTCAGGGGATCTTTTGTAACAGTTTGGCACCATTTTTGAGTGAATTCCAAAACGTCAGATTTTTGCTGAAATTGTGACCGCGCGGCTTAGGGATTTTTTCAAATAAAAGTTGTTCAGACCTTGCAGGCTAATTCTGTTTCCATGATTAAAAACCCATGTGTTTCCACCGAAAAACCTTTCAGGGGATCGTTTGCAACAGTTTGGCACCATTTTTGAGTGAATTCCAGAACGTCAGATTTTTGCTGAAATTGTGACCACGCGGCTTAGGGATTTTTTCAAAAAAAATGTTTTTCAGACCTTGCGGGCTAATTCTGTTTCGATGATAAAAACCCATGTGTTTCCACCGAAAAACCTTTCAGGGGATCGTTTGCAACAGTTTGGCACCATTTTTGAGTGAATTCCAGAACGTCAGATTTTTGCTGAAATTGTGACCGCGCGGCTTAGGGATTTTTTCAAAAAAAAGTTGTTCAGACCTTGCGGGCTAATTCTGTTTCTATGATAAAAACCCATGTGTTTCCACCGAAAAACCTTTCAGGGGATCGTTTGCAACAGTTTGGCACCATTTTTGAGTGAATTCCAGAACGTCAGATTTTTGCTGAAATTGTGACCGCGCGGCTTAGGGATTTTTTCAAAAAAAAGTTGTTCAGACCTTGCGGGCTAATTCTGTTTCTATGATAAAAACCCATGTGTTTCCACCGAAAAACCTTTCAGGGGATCGTTTGCAACAGTTTGGCACCATTTTTGAGTGAATTCCAGAACGTCAGATTTTTGCTGAAATTGTGACCGCGCGGCTTAGGGATTTTTTCAAAAAAAAGTTGTTCAGACCTTGCGGGCTAATTCTGTTTCTATGATAAAATCCCATGTGTTTCCACCGAAAAACCTTTCAGGGGATCGTTTGCAACAGTTTGGCACCATTTTTGAGTGAATTCCAGAACGTCAGATTTTTGCTGAAATTGTGACCGCGCGGCTTAGGGATTTTTTCAAAAAAAAGTTGTTCAGACCTTGCGGGCTAATTCTGTTTCTATGATCAAAACCCATGTGTTTCCACCGAAAAACCTTTCAGGGGATCGTTTGCAACAGTTTGGCACCATTTTTGAGTGAATTCCAGAACGTCAGATTTTTGCTGAAATTGTGACCGCGCGGCTTAGGGATTTTTTCAAAAAAAAATTGTTCAGACCTTGCGGGCTAATTCTGTTTCTATGATAAAAACCCATGTGTTTCCACCGAAAAACCTTTCAGGGGATCGTTTGCAACAGTTTGGCACCATTTTTGAGTGAATTCCAGAACGTCAGATTTTTGCTGAAATTGTGACCACGTGGCTTAGGGATTTTTTCAAAAAAATGTTTTTCAGACCTTGCGGGCTTATTCTGTTTCGATGATAAAAACCCATCTCTTTCCACCAAAAAACTTTTCAGGGGATCGTTTGCAACAGTTTGGCACCATTTTTGAGTGAATTCCAGAACGTCAGATTTTTGCTGAAATTGTGACCGCGCGGCTTAGGGATTTTTTCAAAAAAAAGTTGTTCAGACCTTGCGGGCTAATTCTGTTTCTATGATAAAAACCCATGTGTTTCCACCAAAAAACCTTTCAGGGGATCGTTTGCAACAGTTTGGCACCATTTTTGAGTGAATTCCAGAACGTCAGATTTTTGCTGAAATTGTGACCGCGCGGCTTAGGGATTTTTTCAAAAAAATGTTGTTCAGACATTGCGGGCTAATTCTGTTTCTATGATAAAAACCCATGTTTTTCCACCGAAAAACCTTTCAGGGGATCGTTTGCAACAGTTTGGCACCATTTTTGAGTGAATTCCAGAACGTCAGATTTTTGTTGAAATTGTGACCGCGCGGCTTAGGGATTTTTTCAAAAAAAAGTTGTTCAGACCTTGCGGGCTAATTCTGTTTCTATGATAAAATCCCATGTGTTTCCACCGAAAAACCTTTCAGGGGATCGTTTGCAACAGTTTGGCACCATTTTTGAGTGAATTCCAGAACGTCAGATTTTTGCTGAAATTGTGACCGCGCGGCTTAGGGATTTTTTCAAAAAAAAGTTGTTCAGACCTTGCGGGCTAATTCTGTTTCTATGATAAAAACCCATGTGTTTCCACCGAAAAACCTTTCAGGGGATCGTTTGCAACAGTTTGGCACCATTTTTGAGTGAATTCCAGAACGTCAGATTTTTGCTGAAATTGTGACCGCGCGGCTTAGGGATTTTTTCAAAAAAAAGTTGTTCAGACCTTGCGGGCTAATTCTGTTTCTATAATAGAAAGCCATGTGTTTCCACCGAAAAACCTTTCAGGGGATCTTTTGTAACAGTTTGGCACCATTTTTGAGTGAATTCCAAAACGTCAGATTTTTGCTGAAATTGTGACCGCGCGGCTTAGGGATTTTTTCAAATAAAAGTTGTTCAGACCTTGCAGGCTAATTCTGTTTCCATGATTAAAAACCCATGTGTTTCCACCGAAAAACCTTTCAGGGGATCGTTTGCAACAGTTTGGCACCATTTTTGAGTGAATTCCAGAACGTCAGATTTTTGCTGAAATTGTGACCACGCGGCTTAGGGATTTTTTCAAAAAAAATGTTTTTCAGACCTTGCGGGCTAATTCTGTTTCTATGATAAAAACCCATGTTTTTCCACCGAAAAACCTTTCAGGGGATCGTTTGCAACAGTTTGGCACCATTTTTGAGTGAATTCCAGAACGTCAGATTTTTGTTGAAATTGTGACCGCGCGGCTTAGGGATTTTTTCAAAAAAAAGTTGTTCAGACCTTGCGGGCTAATTCTGTTTCTATGATAAAATCCCATGTGTTTCCACCGAAAAACCTTTCAGGGGATCGTTTGCAACAGTTTGGCACCATTTTTGAGTGAATTCCAGAACGTCAGATTTTTGCTGAAATTGTGACCGCGCGGCTTAGGGATTTTTTCAAAAAAAAGTTGTTCAGACCTTGCGGGCTAATTCTCTTTCTATGATAAAAACCCATGTGTTTCCACCGAAAAACCTTTCAGGGGATCGTTTGCAACAGTTTGGCACCATTTTTGAGTGAATTCCAGAACGTCAGATTTTTGCTGAAATTGTGACCGCGCGGCTTAGGGATTTTTTCAAAAAAAAGTTGTTCAGACCTTGCGTGAAAAGTCTTTTTCAATGATAAAAACCCATCTCTTTCCACTAAAAAACTTTTCAGGGGATCGTTTGCAACAGTTTGGCACCATTTTTGAGTGAATTCCAGAACGTCAGATTTTTGCTGAAATTGTGACCGCGCGGTTTAGGGATTTTTTCAAAAAAAAGTTGTTCAGACCTTGCGGGCTAATTCTGTTTCTATGATAAAAACCCATGTGTTTCCACCGAAAAACCTTTCAGGGGATCGTTTGCAACAGTTTGGCACCATTTTTGAGTGAATTCCAGAACGTCAGATTTTTGCTGAAATTGTGACCGCGCGGCTTAGGGATTTTTTCAAAAAAAAGTTGTTCAGACCTTGCGGGCTAATTCTGTTTCTATGATAGAAAGCCATGTGTTTCCACCGAAAAACCTTTCAGGGGATCTTTTGTAACAGTTTGGCACCATTTTTGAGTGAATTCCAAAACGTCAGATTTTTGCTGAAATTGTGACCGCGCGGCTTAGGGATTTTTTCAAATAAAAGTTGTTCAGACCTTGCGGGCTAATTCTGTTTCTATGATTAAAAACCCATGTGTTTCCACCGAAAAACCTTTCAGGGGATCGTTTGCAACAGTTTGGCACCATTTTTGAGTGAATTCCAGAACGTCAGATTTTTGCTGAAATTGTGACCGCGCGGCTTAGGGATTTTTTCAAAAAAAAGTTGTTCAGACCTTGCGGGCTAATTCTGTTTCTATGATAAAATCCCATGTGTTTCCACCGAAAAACCTTTCAGAGGATCATTTGCAACAGTTTGGCACCATTTTTGAGTGAATTCCAGAACGTCAGATTTTTGCTGAAATTGTGACCGCGCGGCTTAGGGATTTTTTCAAAAAAAAGTTGTTCAGACCTTGCGGGCTAATTCTGTTTCTATGATCAAAACCCATGTGTTTCCACCGAAAAACCTTTCAGGGGATCGTTTGCAACAGTTTGGCACCATTTTTGAGTGAATTCCAGAACGTCAGATTTTTGCTGAAATTGTGACCGCGCGGCTTAGGGATTTTTTCAAAAAAAAGTTGTTCAGACCTTGCGGGCTAATTCTGTTTCTATGATCAAAACCCATGTGTTTCCACCGAAAAACCTTTCAGGGGATCGTTTGCAACAGTTTGGCACCATTTTTGAGTGAATTCCAGAACGTCAGATTTTTGCTGAAATTGTGACCGCGCGGCTTAGGGATTTTTTCAAAAAAAGTTGTTCAGACCTTGCGGGCTAATTCTGTTTCTATGATAAAATCCCATGTGTTTCCACCGAAAAACCTTTCAGGGGATCGTTTGCAACAGTTTGGCACCATTTTTGAGTGAATTCCAGAACGTCAGATTTTTGCTGAAATTGTGACCGCGCGGCTTAGGGATTTTTTCAAAAAAAAGTTGTTCAGACCTTGCGGGCTAATTCTGTTTCTATGATAAAATCCCATGTTTTTCCACCGAAAAACCTTTCAGGGGATCGTTTGCAACAGTTTGGCACCATTTTTGAGTGAATTCCAGAACGTCAGATTTTTGCTGAAATTGTGACCGCGCGGCTTAGGGATTTTTTCAAAAAAAAGTTGTTCAGACCTTGCGGGCTAATTCTGTTTCTATGATAAAAACCCATGTGTTTCCACCGAAAAACCTTTCAGGGGATCGTTTGCAACAGTTTGGCACCATTTTTGAGTGAATTCCAGAACGTCAGATTTTTGCTGAAATTGTGACCGCGCGGCTTAGGGATTTTTTCAAAAAAAAGTTGTTCAGACCTTCCGTGAAAATTCTTTTTCAATGATAAAAACCCATCTCTAAAAAATTGTTCAGACCTTGCGGGCTAATTCTGTTTCTATGATAAAAACCCATGTGTTTCCACCGAAAAACCTTTCAGGGGATCGTTTGCAACAGTTTGGCACCATTTTTGAGTGAATTCCAGAACGTCAGATTTTTGCTGAAATTGTGACCGCGCGGCTTAGGGATTTTTTCAAAAAAAAATTGTTCAGACCTTGCGGGCTAATTCTGTTTCTATGATAAAAACCCATGTGTTTCCACCGAAAAACCTTTCAGGGGATCGTTTGCAACAGTTTGGCACCATTTTTGAGTGAATTCCAGAACGTCAGATTTTTGCTGAAATTGTGACCGCGCGGCTTAGGGATTTTTTCAAAAAAAAGTTGTTCAGACCTTGCGGGCTAATTCTGTTTCTATGATAAAAACCCATGTGTTTCCACCGAAAAACCTTTCAGGGGATCGTTTGCAACAGTTTGGCACCATTTTTGAGTGAATTCCAGAACGTCAGATTTTTGCTGAAATTGTGACCGCGCGGCTTAGGGATTTTTTCAAAAAAAAGTTGTTCAGACCTTGCGTGAAAAGTCTTTTTCAATGATAAAAACCCATCTCTTTCCACTAAAAAACTTTTCAGGGGATCGTTTGCAACAGTTTGGCACCATTTTTGAGTGAATTCCAGAACGTCAGATTTTTGCTGAAATTGTGACCACGTGGCTTAGGGATTTTTTCAAAAAAATGTTTTTCAGACCTTGCGGGCTTATTCTGTTTCGATGATAAAAACCCATCTCTTTCCACCAAAAAACTTTTCAGGGGATCGTTTGCAACAGTTTGGCACCATTTTTGAGTGAATTCCAGAACGTCAGATTTTTGCTGAAATTGTGACCGCGCGGCTTAGGGATTTTTTCAAAAAAAAGTTGTTCAGACCTTGCGGGCTAATTCTGTTTCTATGATAAAAACCCATGTGTTTCCACCAAAAAACCTTTCAGGGGATCGTTTGCAACAGTTTGGCACCATTTTTGAGTGAATTCCAGAACGTCAGATTTTTGCTGAAATTGTGACCGCGCGGCTTAGGGATTTTTTCAAAAAAATGTTGTTCAGACATTGCGGGCTAATTCTGTTTCTATGATAAAAACCCATGTTTTTCCACCGAAAAACCTTTCAGGGGATCGTTTGCAACAGTTTGGCACCATTTTTGAGTGAATTCCAGAACGTCAGATTTTTGTTGAAATTGTGACCGCGCGGCTTAGGGATTTTTTCAAAAAAAAGTTGTTCAGACCTTGCGGGCTAATTCTGTTTCTATGATAAAAACCCATGTGTTTCCACCGAAAAACCTTTCAGGGGATCGTTTGCAACAGTTTGGCACCATTTTTGAGTGAATTCCAGAACGTCAGATTTTTGCTGAAATTGTGACCGCGCGGCTTAGGGATTTTTTCAAAAAAAAGTTGTTCAGACCTTCCGTGAAAATTCTTTTTCAATGATAAAAACCCATCTCTAAAAAATTGTTCAGACCTTGCGGGCTAATTCTGTTTCTATGATAAAAACCCATGTGTTTCCACCGAAAAACCTTTCAGGGGATCGTTTGCAACAGTTTGGCACCATTTTTGAGTGAATTCCAGAACGTCAGATTTTTGCTGAAATTGTGACCGCGCGGCTTAGGGATTTTTTCAAAAAAAAATTGTTCAGACCTTGCGGGCTAATTCTGTTTCTATGATAAAAACCCATGTGTTTCCACCGAAAAACCTTTCAGGGGATCGTTTGCAACAGTTTGGCACCATTTTTGAGTGAATTCCAGAACGTCAGATTTTTGCTGAAATTGTGACCGCGCGGCTTAGGGATTTTTTCAAAAAAAAGTTGTTCAGACCTTGCGGGCTAATTCTGTTTCTATGATAAAAACCCATGTGTTTCCACCGAAAAACCTTTCAGGGGATCGTTTGCAACAGTTTGGCACCATTTTTGAGTGAATTCCAGAACGTCAGATTTTTGCTGAAATTGTGACCGCGCGGCTTAGGGATTTTTTCAAAAAAAAGTTGTTCAGACCTTGCGTGAAAAGTCTTTTTCAATGATAAAAACCCATCTCTTTCCACTAAAAAACTTTTCAGGGGATCGTTTGCAACAGTTTGGCACCATTTTTGAGTGAATTCCAGAACGTCAGATTTTTGCTGAAATTGTGACCACGTGGCTTAGGGATTTTTTCAAAAAAATGTTTTTCAGACCTTGCGGGCTTATTCTGTTTCGATGATAAAAACCCATCTCTTTCCACCAAAAAACTTTTCAGGGGATCGTTTGCAACAGTTTGGCACCATTTTTGAGTGAATTCCAGAACGTCAGATTTTTGCTGAAATTGTGACCGCGCGGCTTAGGGATTTTTTCAAAAAAAAGTTGTTCAGACCTTGCGGGCTAATTCTGTTTCTATGATAAAAACCCATGTGTTTCCACCAAAAAACCTTTCAGGGGATCGTTTGCAACAGTTTGGCACCATTTTTGAGTGAATTCCAGAACGTCAGATTTTTGCTGAAATTGTGACCGCGCGGCTTAGGGATTTTTTCAAAAAAATGTTGTTCAGACATTGCGGGCTAATTCTGTTTCTATGATAAAAACCCATGTTTTTCCACCGAAAAACCTTTCAGGGGATCGTTTGCAACAGTTTGGCACCATTTTTGAGTGAATTCCAGAACGTCAGATTTTTGTTGAAATTGTGACCGCGCGGCTTAGGGATTTTTTCAAAAAAAAGTTGTTCAGACCTTGCGGGCTAATTCTGTTTCTATGATAAAATCCCATGTGTTTCCACCGAAAAACCTTTCAGGGGATCGTTTGCAACAGTTTGGCACCATTTTTGAGTGAATTCCAGAACGTCAGATTTTTGCTGAAATTGTGACCGCGCGGCTTAGGGATTTTTTCAAAAAAAAGTTGTTCAGACCTTGCGGGCTAATTCTGTTTCTATGATAAAAACCCATGTGTTTCCACCGAAAAACCTTTCAGGGGATCGTTTGCAACAGTTTGGCACCATTTTTGAGTGAATTCCAGAACGTCAGATTTTTGCTGAAATTGTGACCGCGCGGCTTAGGGATTTTTTCAAAAAAAAGTTGTTCAGACCTTGCGGGCTAATTCTGTTTCTATAATAGAAAGCCATGTGTTTCCACCGAAAAACCTTTCAGGGGATCGTTTGCAACAGTTTGGCACCATTTTTGAGTGAATTCCAGAACGTCAGATTTTTGCTGAAATTGTGACCACGCGGCTTAGGGATTTTTTCAAAAAAAATGTTTTTCAGACCTTGCGGGCTAATTCTGTTTCTATGATAAAAACCCATGTTTTTCCACCGAAAAACCTTTCAGGGGATCGTTTGCAACAGTTTGGCACCATTTTTGAGTGAATTCCAGAACGTCAGATTTTTGTTGAAATTGTGACCGCGCGGCTTAGGGATTTTTTCAAAAAAAAGTTGTTCAGACCTTGCGGGCTAATTCTGTTTCTATGATAAAATCCCATGTGTTTCCACCGAAAAACCTTTCAGGGGATCGTTTGCAACAGTTTGGCACCATTTTTGAGTGAATTCCAGAACGTCAGATTTTTGCTGAAATTGTGACCGCGCGGCTTAGGGATTTTTTCAAAAAAAAGTTGTTCAGACCTTGCGGGCTAATTCTCTTTCTATGATAAAAACCCATGTGTTTCCACCGAAAAACCTTTCAGGGGATCGTTTGCAACAGTTTGGCACCATTTTTGAGTGAATTCCAGAACGTCAGATTTTTGCTGAAATTGTGACCGCGCGGCTTAGGGATTTTTTCAAAAAAAAGTTGTTCAGACCTTGCGTGAAAAGTCTTTTTCAATGATAAAAACCCATCTCTTTCCACTAAAAAACTTTTCAGGGGATCGTTTGCAACAGTTTGGCACCATTTTTGAGTGAATTCCAGAACGTCAGATTTTTGCTGAAATTGTGACCGCGCGGTTTAGGGATTTTTTCAAAAAAAAGTTGTTCAGACCTTGCGGGCTAATTCTGTTTCTATGATAAAAACCCATGTGTTTCCACCGAAAAACCTTTCAGGGGATCGTTTGCAACAGTTTGGCACCATTTTTGAGTGAATTCCAGAACGTCAGATTTTTGCTGAAATTGTGACCGCGCGGCTTAGGGATTTTTTCAAAAAAAAGTTGTTCAGACCTTGCGGGCTAATTCTGTTTCTATGATAGAAAGCCATGTGTTTCCACCGAAAAACCTTTCAGGGGATCTTTTGTAACAGTTTGGCACCATTTTTGAGTGAATTCCAGAACGTCAGATTTTTGCTGAAATTGTGACCACGCGGCTTAGGGATTTTTTCAAAAAAAAGTTGTTCAGACCTTGCGGGCTAATTCTGTTTCTATGATCAAAACCCATGTGTTTCCACCGAAAAACCTTTCAGAGGATCATTTGCAACAGTTTGGCACCATTTTTGAGTGAATTCCAGAACGTCAGATTTTTGCTGAAATTGTGACCGCGCGGCTTAGGGATTTTTTCAAAAAAAAGTTGTTCAGACCTTGCGGGCTAATTCTGTTTCTATGATCAAAACCCATGTGTTTCCACCGAAAAACCTTTCAGGGGATCGTTTGCAACAGTTTGGCACCATTTTTGAGTGAATTCCAGAACGTCAGATTTTTGCTGAAATTGTGACCGCGCGGCTTAGGGATTTTTTCAAAAAAAAGTTGTTCAGACCTTGCGGGCTAATTCTGTTTCTATGATAAAATCCCATGTGTTTCCACCGAAAAACCTTTCAGGGGATCGTTTGCAACAGTTTGGCACCATTTTTGAGTGAATTCCAGAACGTCAGATTTTTGCTGAAATTGTGACCGCGCGGCTTAGGGATTTTTTCAAAAAAAAGTTGTTCAGACCTTGCGGGCTAATTCTGTTTCTATGATAAAATCCCATGTTTTTCCACCGAAAAACCTTTCAGGGGATCGTTTGCAACAGTTTGGCACCATTTTTGAGTGAATTCCAGAACGTCAGATTTTTGCTGAAATTGTGACCGCGCGGCTTAGGGATTTTTTCAAAAAAAAGTTGTTCAGACCTTGCGGGCTAATTCTGTTTCTATGATAAAAACCCATGTGTTTCCACCGAAAAACCTTTCAGGGGATCGTTTGCAACAGTTTGGCACCATTTTTGAGTGAATTCCAGAACGTCAGATTTTTGCTGAAATTGTGACCGCGCGGCTTAGGGATTTTTTCAAAAAAAAGTTGTTCAGACCTTCCGTGAAAATTCTTTTTCAATGATAAAAACCCATCTCTAAAAAATTGTTCAGACCTTGCGGGCTAATTCTGTTTCTATGATAAAAACCCATGTGTTTCCACCGAAAAACCTTTCAGGGGATCGTTTGCAACAGTTTGGCACCATTTTTGAGTGAATTCCAGAACGTCAGATTTTTGCTGAAATTGTGACCGCGCGGCTTAGGGATTTTTTCAAAAAAAAATTGTTCAGACCTTGCGGGCTAATTCTGTTTCTATGATAAAAACCCATGTGTTTCCACCGAAAAACCTTTCAGGGGATCGTTTGCAACAGTTTGGCACCATTTTTGAGTGAATTCCAGAACGTCAGATTTTTGCTGAAATTGTGACCGCGCGGCTTAGGGATTTTTTCAAAAAAAAGTTGTTCAGACCTTGCGGGCTAATTCTGTTTCTATGATAAAAACCCATGTGTTTCCACCGAAAAACCTTTCAGGGGATCGTTTGCAACAGTTTGGCACCATTTTTGAGTGAATTCCAGAACGTCAGATTTTTGCTGAAATTGTGACCGCGCGGCTTAGGGATTTTTTCAAAAAAAAGTTGTTCAGACCTTGCGGGCTAATTCTGTTTCTATGATAAAAACCCATGTGTTTCCACCGAAAAACCTTTCAGGGGATCGTTTGCGACAGTTTGGCACCATTTTTGAGTGAATTCCAGAACGTCAGATTTTTGCTGAAATTGTGACCGCGCGGCTTAGGGATTTTTTCAAAAAAAAGTTGTTCAGACCTTGCGGGCTAATTCTGTTTCTATGATAAAAACCCATGTGTTTCCACCGAAAAACCTTTCAGGGGATCGTTTGCGACAGTTTGGCACCATTTTTGAGTGAATTCCAGAACGTCAGATTTTTGCTGAAATTGTGACCGCGCGGCTTAGGGATTTTTTCAAAAAAAAGTTGTTCAGACCTTGCGGGCTAATTCTGTTTCTATGATATAAACCCATGTGTTTCCACCGAAAAACCTTTCAGGGGATCGTTTGCAACAGTTTGGCACCATTTTTGAGTGAATTCCAGAACGTCAGATTTTTGCTGAAATTGTGACCGCGCGGCTTAGGGATTTTTTCAAAAAAAAGTTGTTCAGACCTTGCGGGCTAATTCTGTTTCTATGATAAAAACCCATGTGTTTCCACCGAAAAACCTTTCAGGGGATCGTTTGCAACAGTTTGGCAGCATTTTTGAGTGAATTCCAGAACGTCAGATTTTTGTTGAAATTGTGACCGCGCGGCTTAGGGATTTTTTCAAAAAAAAATTGTTCAGACCTTGCGGGCTAATTCTGTTTCTATGATAAAAACCCATGTGTTTCCACCGAAAAACCTTTCAGGGGATCGTTTGCAACAGTTTGGCACCATTTTTGAGTGAGTTGCAGAACCTCAGATTTTTGCTGAAATTGTGACCGCGCGGCTTAGGGATTTTTTCCAAAAAAAGTTGATCAGACCTTGCGGGCTAATTCTGTTTCAATGATAAAAACCCATCTCTTTCCACCGAAAAACCTTTCAGGCGATCATTTGCAACAGTTTGGCACCGTTTTTGAGTGAATTGCAGAGCATTAGATTTTTGCTGAAATTGTGACCGAGCGGCTTAGAGATTTTTTTTAAAAAAAATTGTTCAGACCTCGAGTGCTAATTCTGTTTCAATGATAAAAACCCATCTCTTTCCACCGAAAAACCTTTCAGGGGATCGTTTGCAACAGTTTAGCACCGTTTTTGAGTGAATTGCAGAACGTCAGATTTTTGCTGAAATTCTGACCGCACGGCTTAGAGATTTTTTCAAAAAAAAGTTTTTCAGACCTTGCGGGCTAATTCTGTTTCTATGATAAAAACCCATGTGTTTCCACCGAAAAACCTTTCAGGGGATCGGTTGCAACAGTTTGGCACCATTTTTGAGTGAATTGCAGAACCTCAGATTTTTGCTGAAATTGTGACCGCGCGGCTTAGGGATTTTTTTTAAAAAAAAGTTGTTCAGACCTTGCGTGAAAATTCTGTTTCAATGATAAAAACCCATCTCTTTCCACCGAAAAACCTTTCAGGGGATCGTTTGCAACAGTCTGGCACCATTTTTGAGTGAATTCCAGAACGTCGGATTTTTGCTGAAATTGTGTCCGCGCGGCTTAGGGATTTTTTCAAAAAAAAGTTGTTCAGACCTTGCGTGAAAATTCTTTTTCAATGATAAAAACACATCTCTTTCCACCGAAAAACCTTTCAGGCGATCATTTGCAGCAGTTTGGCACCGTTTTTGAGTGAATTGCAGAGCATTAGATTTTTGCTGAAATTGTGACCGAGCGCCTTAGGGATTTTTTTTAAAAAAAGTTGTTCAGACCTCGAGTGCTAATTCTGTTTCAATGATAAAAACCCATCTCTTTCCACCGAAAAACCTTTCAGGGGATCGTTTGCAACAGTATAGCACCATTTTTGAGTGAATTCCAGAACGTCAGATTTTTGCTGAAATTGTGACCGCGCGGCTTAGGGATTTTTTTAAAAAAAAAGTTGTTCAGACCTTGCGGGCTAATTCTGTTTCTATGATAAAAACCCATGTGTTTCCACCGAAAAACCTTTCAGGGGATCGGTTGCAACAGTTTGGCACCATTTTTGAGTGAGTTGCAGAACCTCAGATTTTTGCTGAAATTGTGACCGCGCGCGGCTTAGGGATTTTTTCAAAAAAAAGTTGATCAGACCTTGCGGGTTAATTCTGTTTCAATGATAAAAACCCATGTGTTTCCACCGAAAAACCTTTCAGGGGATCGTTTGCAACAGATTGGCACCATTTTTGAGTGAATTCCAGAACGTAGGATTTTTGCTGAAATTGTGACCGCGCGGCTTAGGGATTTTTTTCAAAAAAACGTTGTTCAGACCTTGCGTGAAAATTCTTTTTCAATGATAAAAACCCATCTGTTTCCACCAAAAATCCTTTCAGGGGATCGTTTGCAACAGTTTGGCACCATTTTTGATTGAATTCCAGAACGTCAGATTTTTGCTGAAATTGTGAACGCGCGGCTTAGGGATTTTTTCCAAAAAAAGTTGTTCAGGCCAAAACTCTCAGTGGAGCTTTTGCAACCGTTTGGAACAATTTTCGAGTCAATTGCCGAAAGCCAGATTTTCTATGAAATTGTGACCCCGGGGCTTAGGGATTTTTTCAAAAAAATCTTTTTCTGCCGGTGAAGTTATCGAGGCCTGATTTCTTTTCCTGTGTTAAAAAGTCTTCTATTTCGACCCCCAAACCTTTCAGGTGTACATTTGCAACTGTTTGGCACCATTTTTGAGTGAATTGCAAAAAGTCAGATTTTTGATTAAATTGTGACCCCGGGGCTTAGGGATTTTTTCAAAAAAAATCTTTTTCTGCCGGTTAAGATGTCGATGGCTGATTTCTTCTCCTGTGATAAAAAGCCTTCTGTTTCGACCACCAAACCTTTCAGGGGAGCATTTCCAACTGTTTGGCACCAATTTGAATGAATTGCCAAAAGGCAGATTTTTTATGAAATTATGACCCCGGGGCTTAGGGATTTTTTCAAAAAAATCTTTTTCTGCCGGTTAAGTTGTCGAGGCCTGATTTCTTTTTCTGTGATAAAAAGCCTTCTGTTTCGAACGCCAAACCTTTCAGGGGAGCATTTGCAACCGTTTGACACCATTTTTGAGTGAATTGCCGAAAGTCAGTTTTTTGATGAAATTGTGACCGTGCCTTAGGGATTTTTTAAAAAAAATCTTTTTCTGCCGGTGAAGTAGTCGAGGGCTTATTTCCTGTCATGTGATAAAAAGCCTTCTATTTGGACTGGCAAAACTCTCAGGGACGGATTTGCCAACGTTTGGCACCATTTTTGAGTGAATTGCCAAAAGTCAGATTTTTGATGAAATTGTGACACAAGGGCTTAGTGATTTTTTCAAAAAAACCTTTTTCTGCCGGTTATGTTGTCGAGGCCTGATTTCTTTTCCTGTGGTAAAAAGCCTTCTGTTCCAACCGCCAAACCTTTCAGTGGAGCATTTGCAACCGTTTGGCACCATTTTTGAGTGAGTTGCTGAAAGTCAGATTTTTTCTGAAATTGTGACCCCAAGGCTTAGGGATTTTTTTCAAAAAAATCTTTTTCTGCCGGTTAACTTGTTGAGGGCTGATTTCTTCTCCTGTGATAAAAAGCCTTCTGTTTCGACGGCCAAAACTCTCAGGGCAGTATTTGCAACTGTTTTGAACAATTTTTGAGTCAATTGTCGAAAGTCAGATTTTCTATGAAATTGTGACCCCGGGGCTTAGGGTTTTTTTCAAAAAAATCTTTTTCTGCTGCTGAAGTTGTCGAGGGCTGCTTTCTTTTCCTGTGATAAAAAGCCTTCTGTTTTGACGGCCAAAACTTTCAGCGGAGGATTTGCAACAGTTTGGCACCATTCTTGAGTGAATTCCAGTACGTCAGATTTTTGATTAAATTGTGACCGCGCGGCTTAGGGATTTTTTCAAAAAATCGTTGTTCAGACCTTGCGTGAAAATTATTTTTCAATGATAAAAACCCATCTGTTTCCACCAAAAAACCTTTCAGGCGATCATTTGCAACAGTTTGGCACCGTTTTTGAGTGAATTGCAGAGCATTAGATTTTTGCTGAAATTGTGACCGAGCGGCTTAGGGATTTTTTTAAAAAAAAGTTGTTCAGACCTCGAGTGCTAATTCTGTTTCAATGATAAAAACCCATCTCTTTCCACCGAAAAACCTTTCAGGGGATCGTTTGCAACAGTATAGCACCATTTTTGAGTGAATTCCAGAACGTCAGATTTTTGCTGAAATTGTGACCGCGCGGCTTAGGGATTTTTTTTAAAAAAAAGTTGTTCAGACCTTGCGGGCTAATTCTGTTTCTATGATAAAAACCCATGTGTTTCCACCGAAAAACCTTTCAGGGGATCGGTTGCAACAGTTTGGCACCATTTTTGAGTGAGTTGCAGAACCTCAGATTTTTGCTGAAATTGTGACCGCGCGCGGCTTAGGGATTTTTTCAAAAAAAAGTTGTTCAGACCTTGCGGGTTAATTCTGTTTCAATGATAAAAACCCATGTGTTTCCACCAAAAATCCTTTCAGGGGATCGTTTGCAACAGTTTGGCACCATTTTTGAGTGAATTCCAGAACGTCAGATTTTTGCTGAAATTGTGAACGCGCGGCTTAGGGATTTTTTCAAAAAAAAGTTGTTCAGGCCAAAACTCTCAGTGGAGCTTTTGCAACCGTTTGGAACAATTTTCGAGTCAATTGCCGAAAGCCAGATTTTCTATGAAATTGTGACCCCGGGGCTTAGGGATTTTTTCAAAAAAATCTTTTTCTGCCGGTTAAGATGTCGATGGCTGATTTCTTCTCCTGTGATAAAAAGCCTTCTGTTTCGACCACCAAACCTTTCAGGGGAGCATTTCCAACTGTTTGGCACCAATTTGAATGAATTGCCAAAAGGCAGATTTTTTATGAAATTATGACCCCGGGGCTTAGGGATTTTTTCAAAAAAATCTTTTTCTGCCGGTTAAGTTGTCGAGGCCTGATTTCTTTTCCTGTGATAAAAAGCCTTCTGTTTCGAACGCCAAACCTTTCAGGGGAGCATTTGCAACCGTTTGACACCATTTTTGAGTGAATTGCCGAAAGTCAGTTTTTTGATGAAATTGTGACCGAGCCTTAGGGATTTTTTTAAAAAAATCTTTTTCTGCCGGTGAAGTTGTCGAGGGCTTATTTCCTGTCCTGTGATAAAAAGCCTTCTATTTGGACTGGCAAAACTCTCAGGGACGGATTTGCCAACGTTTGGCACCATTTTTGAGTGAATTGCCAAAAGTCAGATTTTTGATGAAATTGTGACACAAGGGCTTAGTGGTTTTTTCAAAAAAACCTTTTTCTGCCGGTTATGTTGTCGAGGCCTGATTTCTTTTCCTGTGGTAAAAAGCCTTCTGTTCCAACCGCCAAACCTTTCAGGGGAGCATTTGCAACCGTTTGGCACCATTTTTGAGTGAGTTGCCGAAAGTCAGATTTTTTCTGAAATTGTGACCCCGAGGCTTAGGGATTTTTTCAAAAAAATCTTTTTCTGCCGGTTAACTTGTTGAGGGCTGATTTCTTTTCCTGTGATAAAAAGCCTTCTGTTTTGACGGCCAAAACTTTCAGCGGAGCATTTGCAACTGTTTGGAACCAATTTTGAGTGAATTGCCAAATGATTTTTGATGAAATTGTGACCGGGATTTTTTCAAAAAAAAGTTGTTCAGACCTTGCGGGCTAATTCTGTTTGCTGAAATTGTGACCGCGCAGCTTAGGGATTTTTTCAAAAAAAAAGTTGATGAGACCTCTAGTGCTAATTCTGTTTCGATGATAAAAACCCATCTGTTTCCACCGAAAAACCTTTCAGGGGATCGTTTTCAAAAGTTTGGCACCATTTTTGAGTGAATTCCAGATCGTCAGATTTTTGCTGAAACTGTGACCGCACTGCTTAGGGATTTTTTCAAAAAAAAGTTGTTCAGGCCAAAACTCTCAGGGGAGAATTTGCAACCGTTTGGAACAATTTTCAAGTCAATTGCCGAAAGTCAGATTTTCTATGAAATTGTGACTCCGGGGCTTAGGGATTTTTTCAAAAAAATCTTTTTCAGCCGGTGAAGTTATCGAGGCCTGATTTCTTTTCCTGTGGTAAAAAGCCTTCTGTTTTGACGGCCAAAACTTTCAGCGTAGCATTTGCAACCGTTTGGCACCATTTTCTGCCAGTTAAGTTGTCTAGGGCTGATTTCCTGTCCAGTGATAAAAACACTTCTGTTTCAACCGCCAAACCTTTCAGGGGAACATTTACAACCGTTTGGCACCTTTTTTGAGTTAATTTCCGAAAGTCAAATTTTTGATGAAATTGTGACCCCGGGATTTAGGGATTTTTTCAGAAAAATCTTTTTCTGCCGATTAAGTTGTTGAGGGCTGATTTCTTTTTCTGTGATAAAAAGCCTTCTGTTTCCACCGAAAAACCTTTCAATGGAGCATTTGCAACCGTTTGGCACCATTTTTGAGTGAATTGCCGAACGTCAGATTTTTGATGAAATTGTGACCCCGGGATTTAGGGATTTTTTCAGAAAAATCTTTTTCTGCCGATTAAGTTGTCGAGGGCTGATTTCTTTTTCTGTGATAAAAAGACTTGTTTTTCGACCGCCAAACCATTCAGGGGAGCATACGCAACCGTTTGGCACCATGTTAGAGTGAATTCCCGAAATTCAGTTTTTTTATGAAATTGTGACCCCGGGGCTTAGGGATGTTTTTTTTTAAAAAAAATTCTGCCGGTTATGTTTTCGAGGCCTGATTTCTTTTCCTGTGGTAAAAAGCCTTCTGTTTTGACGGCCAAAACTTTCAGCGTAGCATTTGCAACCGTTTGGCACCATTTTTGAGTGAATTGCCAAAAGTCAGTTTTTTGATGAAATTGTGACCGAGCCTTAGGGATTTTGATGAAATTGTGACCGAGCCTTAGGAATTTTTTTCAAAAAAATCTTTTTCTGCCGGTTAAGTTGTCAACAGTTGATTTCTTGTACTGTGATAAAAAGCGTTCTGTTTCAACTGTCAACCCTTTCAGGCGTGCATTTGCAACCGTTTGGCACCATTTTTGAGTGAATTGCCGAAAGTCAGATTTTTGATGAAATGGTGACCCCGGGGCTTAGGGATTTTTTCAAAAAAAATCTTTTTCTGCCGGTTATGTTTTCGAGGCCTGATTTTTTTTCCTGTGGTAAAAAACCTTCTGTTTTGACGGCCAAAACTCTCAGGGAAGGATTTGCAACTGGTTGGCACCATTTTTGAGTGAGTTGCCGAAAGTCAGATTTTTGATGAAATTGTGACCCCGGGGCTTAGGGATTTTTTCAAAAAAACCTTTTTCTGCCGGTGAAGTTGTCGACGGCTGATTACCTGTCCTGTGATAAAAAGCCTTCTGTTTCGACTGGCAAAACTCTCAGGGAAGCATTTGCAACCGTTTGGCACCATTTTTGAGTGAATTGCCGAAAGTCAGATTTTAGATGAAATTGTGACCCCGGGACTTAGGGATTTTCTCAAAAATATTTTATTCTTCCGGTTAAGTTGTTGAGGGATGATTTCTTTTCCTGTAATAAAAAGCCTTCTGTTTCGACCGCCAAACCTTTCAGGCGAGCATTTGCAACTGTTTGACACCATTTTTGAGTGAATTGCCGAAAGTCAGATTTTTGATGAAATTGTGACCCCGGGGCTTAGGGATTTTTTCAAAAAAACCTTTATGTTCCGGTTAAGTTGTCAAGGGCTGATTTCTTTTCCTGTGATAAAAAGCCTTCTGTTTCGACCGCCAAACCTTTCAGGGGAGCATTTGCAACCGTTTGGCACCATTTTCTGCCGGTTAAGTTGTCTAGGGCTGATTTCCTGTCCAGTGATAAAAACACTTCTGTTTCAACCGCCAAACCTTTCAGGGGAACATTTACAACCGTTTGGCACCATTTTTGAGTTAATTTCCGAAAGTCAAATTTTTGATGAAATTGTGACCCCGGGATTTAGGGATTTTTTCAGAAAAATCTTTTTCTGCCGATTAAGTTGTTGAGGGCTGATTTCTTTTTCTGTGATAAAAAGCCTTCTGTTTCCACCGAAAAATCTTTCAACGGAGCATTTGCAACCGTTTGGCACCATTTTTGAGTGAATTGCCGAACGTCAGATTTTTGATGAAATTGTGACCCCGGGATTTAGGGATTTTTTCAGAAAAATCTTTTTCTGCCGATTAAGTTGTCGAGGGCTGATTTCTTTTTCTGTGATAAAAAGACTTGTTTTTCGACCGCCAAACCATTCAGGGGAGCATACGCAACCGTTTGGCACCATGTTAGAGTGAATTCCCGAAATTCAGTTTTTTTATGAAATTGTGACCCCGGGGCTTAGGGATGTTTTCAAAAAAAAAAATTCTGCCGGTTATGTTTTCGAGGCCTGATTTCTTTTCCTGTGGTAAAAAGCCTTCTGTTTTGACGGCCAAAACTTTCAGCGTAGCATTTGCAACCGTTTGGCACCATTTTTGAGTGAATTGCCAAAAGTCAGTTTTTTGATGAAATTGTGACCGAGCCTTAGGGATTTTGATGAAATTGTGACCAAGCCTTAGGAATTTTTTTCAAAAAAATCTTTTTCTGCCGGTTAAGTTGTCAACAGTTGATTTCTTGTACTGTGATAAAAAGCGTTCTGTTTCAACCGTCAACCCTTTCAGGCGTGCATTTGCAACCGTTTGGCACCATTTTTGAGTGAATTGCCGAAAGTCAGATTTTTGATGAAATGGTGACCCCGGGGCTTAGGGATTTTTTCAAAAAAAATCTTTTTCTGCCGGTTATGTTTTCGAGGCCTGATTTTTTTTCCTGTGGTAAAAAACCTTCTGTTTTGACGGCCAAAACTCTCAGGGAAGCATTTGCAACCGTTTGGCACCATTTTTGAGTGAATTGCCGAAAGTCAGATTTTTGATGAAATTGTGACCCCGGGGCTTAGGGATTTTTTCAAAAAAACCTTTATGTTCCGGTTAAGTTGTCAAGGGCTGATTTCTTTTCCTGTGATAAAAAGCCTTCTGTTTCGACCGCCAAACCTTTCAGGGGAGCATTTGCAACCGTTTGGCACCATTTTCTGCCGGTTAAGTTGTCTAGGGCTGATTTCCTGTCCAGTGATAAAAACACTTCTGTTTCAACCGCCAAACCTTTCAGGGGAACATTTACAACCGTTTGGCACTGTTAGGGATTGATTAGCTGCTTGTGCGTAAAACGTGCTCCCTCAGAGTTTGTGCGACCCCACAATCCTCCGTGTGTGACGGAGCTCCTCAGACATGTCTGCTCTAGTCACTAGTAGAGTCCGACAGTGGCTGTCTGCGGAAGCGTTTCCAGCAAAGGAGCTCCTTAACGGAAACGCGTCTCCTGGACTCACGGCGTGACAGTTTCCGGCGAGGTGTGGGTCTCCCTATGGGAGACTCAGATACCTCCCCACTGTTCTCGCTGGAAGCGTCCCTGAGCCCTCCCTCCTGCTCGCATTCCCTCAGAGATCCACTCCTCCCCCTGCTGGTCCCTGCTTCAGCTGTTGAGTCTCTTTCTTCCTCCCTGAGCCCCTCCACCACCTGATGCTCCGATGGCAGTTCCCTGACATCCACCTCCCCTCCAGGGCCCCCCTCACCCCTCCCATTTCCTCTCCCCTGGGAGGTGAAGGGCTAAAACCCCGAAAAGAATCTTCCTCATCTTCCGACGTCTCGAACAATTCCCTCCATCGATCGTCGTCCTGGCTCGCTGAATCCTCTTCCTCTTCAGAATCTGGGAACCCCTCCAACTCCTCTTCCTCGTCGGTGGTGGCAAAGTATTCCCTTCGGAACCTCGCTACAGGCTGAGGTTTACGTGGGAACCTCTGATGAAAAGTCTCTATTAAAACTTCGTCATTGACATCCTCTGCCCTAACCCAGGTGTTTTCCGACTCCGGTTCCCCTTCCCACATTACCAAATACTCTACTTGATCTCCCTTCCACCTGGAATCGAGGATCTCCGCTACATGGTAGCTGTGTTCCTTCTCCTCCATTGCTGGTCCCCTAGTGACCCTCCCTTCACTGTCTCCTCTATACGGTGACAGCAACGACCTGTGAAAAACTGGGTGCAGCTTCATGTGGTTCGGTAACCGGAGCCTGAAAGCCACTGGATTGACCTGCTGCATGACTTCAAACGGACCCAGCCTTTTGGGTCTTAATTTCTTACAACCTCCTTTGAACGGCAACCCTTGGGTTGACAGCCACACCTGGTCCCCCACCCTGATGCTTTCACCTTCCCTTCTGTTTTTGTCTGCCTGCCTCTTATATTCCTCCTTAGCCCTGTTTAAGTTGAGTTGGAGCTGGCGATGGATCGCTTCCATTTCTTCAACGAACTGTTCTGCAGCTGGAACACTCCAGTTCTCCCCCTCCCCCCCTGGGAAGGCTCTGGGATGGCACCCGTGATTAGCCAGAAAGGGGCTCATCCCCGTGGACACGTTCTCTGCATTGTTGTAGGCAAATTCTGCCAACGCCAGCTTCTCCACCCAATCATTCTCTCTGTCATTAACATAACACCTCAAATATTGTTGGAGAACCCCATTTGCTCTTTCCGCCTGCCCGTTGGTTTCTGGATGACGGGCCGTTGAAAAATTAACCTCTACATGCAGTAAGCTCATGAGCTTCCTCCAGAACCTGGAAGTAAATTGTTTCCCTCGGTCTGAAACCACCCTCAAGGGGGCGCCATGCAACCGAAACACATTCTCTACAAACAATTTGGCTGTTTCTTCTGCTGTGACCGCATGTGAGCAGGCTATAAAGTGGGCCATTTTAGTTAACAGGTCTACTACAACCATGATGGCTGTTTTCCCTCTAGACCTTGGCAGATCAGTCATGAAATCTATTGCCACTGCTTCCCACGGTCTTTCAGGTGTGGGCAGTGGTTCTAATAAACCAGCCGGCGCCCGCCTCTCCCCCTTGGCTCTTTGGCATTGTTCACACCCTCTCACATACTCCCGCACATCTTCCCTGACCTTGGGCCACCAAAATTCCCTGGTAACCAGCCACATGGTCTTGTGTTGCCCAAAATGCCCTGCTGTGGGGCTATCGTGCAGCTGCTTGAGTACCTTCTCCCTCAATTCCCCTTCAGGTATATATAACGCTCCCTTATAATACAATGCCCCGTTTCTCTCCTCAAAACCACCGGATTTGTCTTCCTCCCTCCTGAGACCCCTGAGTTTGTCCTGGGCGTATGCATCATGCACCGTACCCTCTACCAATTCCCTTTGCCCCACCAAAGTCGCCCCACACACCCAGCGGTCCTCTGGAATGATATGGGTTTCTTCGGGTGCTCCCTCCCCCTCCAAATATTCAGGTTTGCGTGAGAGAGCGTCCGCCCTAACATTCTCTGGGCCTGGCACGTAACAAATCTCAAAGTTAAATTTGGAGAACTCCTGGGCCCATCTCAACTGCCTTTGGTTGAGCACTCGCGCAGTTCTCCAGTACTCTAGATTTTTATGGTCCGTGCACACTTGCACCTTATGTTGTGCACCAACTAGCAGATGCCTCCATCTCCGGAACGCCTCATGAATAGCAAGAAGTTCTCGGTCGTACACCGTGTAGTTCCTCTCGGATTTGTTCAGCTTTCGCGAAAAGAAGGCACACGGTCGCCACTCTGACTCCTCCTTCCCCGGCTGCAGAAGAAGCACCGCCCCTATGGCTCTGTCAGATGCGTCTGTTTCAACCCTTAGCTTCTTTCGTAAATCCACATGCAGAAGTTGTTCTTCAGAGGCGAAGGCCCTTTTCAGCTCCTCAAACGCTCGCTCCGCCTCCGCCATCCATACAAACTTCTTTTTACTGCTGAGACAGTCAGTGATGGGCGCCGTCAGATGGGCGAAGTTGCGGATGAACTTACGATAAAAGTTTCCAAACCCTAGGAACATCCTTCTTGGTTTTGGGTGTTTTCCATTCCAGCACTGCCTGTACCTTGCCGGGATCCATGGCCAATCCCTTGTCTGACAGGCGGTACCCCAGGAATTCCACCTCCTTGGTATGGAACCGACACTTCTCCAGTTTCACCCACAGCCTGTTGGCTTGCAGTCTGCTCAACACTTCTCTGACGTCTCTCACATGTTGCTCCTCATTCTCCGAATACACCAACACATCATCTAGGAAAGCAACGCAATTCTTGTAGAGCAAAGGGCCCAGTACGTGGTTCATAAAAGATTGAAAACACGCTGAGCCTGCTTGTAATCCAAATGGCATAACGAGGTATTCAAATGCCCCCAAAGGGGTAAACATGGTGGTTTTCCATTCATCCCCTTTCCTTATGCGTATCAGGTTGTACGCCCCCCTTAGATCCAGCTTTGTAAAAATCTTTCCCTTCCTCACCCTGGTCAAAATATCATCAATCCTGGGCATAGGGAAAGCCACTGGTTCAGTCACTGCATTTAACCTCCTAAAATCACATACAAGTCTCGGCTTGTCCGCGTTTTTTTTGTCCACAAAAAACACTGGGCTACCCCCTGCTGCTTTGGACTCTCTGATGAAGCCTCTCTTCAGGTTCTTGTCAATAAACCCTCGCAACTCCTGCATTTCTCTGTCTGACATGGCATACAACTTGCCCACGGGAAGCTGTGCTCCAGGGAGTAAATTGATCTGGCAATCAAAGGGCCTATGAGGTGGTAGTTGGTCAGCTTCCTTCTCGCTGAACACGTCGCTGAGATCTGCATACTGTGGTGGTACCTTCACCTTCTCCATTACTTCAGTCCCTGCTAGGGTGGCTTGGGCCCCTGCTGAACCCTTTTCCCCTTTGCAGTGTTCTAAGCAATGTGCTGAACCAAAGGACACCACTCTTTGATGCCAGCCAACCAGCGGATCATGTAGAGCTAGCCAGCTCATTCCCAAAATAATGGGAGCGCCTCCCAGGGTGGCCACATTAAACGCTATCAGTTCTGTGTGCCTTGCCACCCTCATTATCATTGGGACAGTCTGCAAGCTGACTCCTCCTCCCAACAACTCCCTGCCATCAATCGTGGTCACCTGCAGGGGGTTGCTTAAAGGGATAGTCTGTATCTGGTGTTCAGCAGCAAACTCCTTGCTCATAAAATTGCAGGAGCTGCCTGAGTCCAATAGCGCCTTTATTTTTAGGGGGTGCCCATTTTGCAGCTCTAGCGACACTTCAATCACTAGAGCAGGTCGAGGAGCTTCTGGCACGGGCACTTTCACTGCTCTTTGGTCTGGCTGCAGTGCCCCGATTGTGGCAACCAGGCGTTGGCTTTTACCTGCTCCGTTCCCCCCTGTTCTCCCCCCTCAACAGCTCCCACCATCCCTTGCCATTCCTTCCTCTGGGGGCAGACTCTGGCAAAGTGGCCTGGCTGTTGGCAGAGATAGCATTTCCGGGCGCCCTTTCCCTCCTTCTTAGCCCCCTCGCTGGTTTTTGAAAATGCGCGCGCGCGCGCTGTTCCGATTTCCATCGGCTCTGCCGGCGGGAAAGCTGGCTCAGGAATGTCTGGAATGCGGAACTCCTTCCAACGTTCCCCTCTCCCTTCCCGCCTCTCCAAGGCTCTTGCCTCCTGCCGCGCTCCTATGGTCAGCGCAGATTTGGTCAGCTGATCCATAGACCCCGCCCTGGGGCTCCGTGACAGCTCGTCTTTCACCGCCGAAGAAAGACCTTCTTCAAATAGCATCTGAATGGGTGGCGCCGATAAATCCCAACCCAGTCTGTGAATCAGCATGGTAAACTCAGTCCAGTACTCACGGACAGATCGACTTCCCTGCTTGCAAGCCATTAGCTGTCTGCGCACCACCCCTTCCTCAATATCGCTGGAAAACATGATATCCATTGCACGAAAGAACTTCATCGTGTCCTTTAGTACGTCATTGTGCGTTGCCATTAGGGGTCGAACCCAGTCTCTCACCCCTTTCTCAAGATGCCCAATTACGAAAGCAACTCGCGATTCCTCATCAGGGAACTCATCGAACTGCACATTAATGGCATATTGCATCTCTGTCCTAAAGGCATGGTAATCCTTGGGGTCCCCCCCAAATTTCTGCACCAATCCTGGTACCTTTCTGGGGAACTGAGTGGCTCTCCCCTTCTTGTCTGCATCCTGAGCCCTTCTCTCCTCCAGCCTCGCCGTCTGCAGCGCCAGTTGGACCTCCAACGCTCGGTATCTATCTTCCAAGCTTGGACCAGCTCCAGCCCCCGCTCCTCCGGTTCCGGTTGGTTCGCTCATGATGCTTTCTCTTGCACAGGCAGCGTACAGAGACTGTCGGACTGCTGTTAGGGATTGATTAGCTGCTTGTGCGTAAAACGTGCTCCCTCAGAGTTTGTGCGACCCCACAAACCTCCGTGTGTGACGGAGCTCCTCAGACATGTCTGCTCTAGTCACTAGTAGAGTCCGACAGTGGCTGTCTGCGGAAGCGTTTCCAGCAAAGGAGCTCCTTAACGGAAACGCGTCTCCTGGACTCACGGCGTGACAGTTTCCGGCGAGGTGTGGGTCTCCCTATGGGAGACTCAGATACCTCCCCACTGTTCTCGCTGGAAGCGTCCCTGAGCCCTCCCTCCTGCTCGCATTCCCTCAGAGATCCACTCCTCCCCCTGCTGGTCCCTGCTTCAGCTGTTGAGTCTCTTTCTTCCTCCCTGAGCCCCTCCACCACCTGATGCTCCAATGGCAGTTCCCTGACAGGCACCATTTTTGAGTTAATTTCCGAAAGTCAAATTTTTGATGAAATTGTGACCCCGGGATTTAGGGATTTTTTCAGAAAAATCTTTTTCTGCCGATTAAGTTGTTGAGGGCTGATTTCTTTTTCTGTGATAAAAAGCCTTCTGTTTCCACCAAAAAACCTTTCAACGGAGCATTTGCAACCGTTTGGCACCATTTTTGAGTGAATTGCCGAACGTCAGATTTTTGATGAAATTGTGACCCCGGGATTTAGGGATTTTTTCAGAAAAATCTTTTTCTGCCGATTAAGTTGTCGAGGGCTGATTTCTTTTTCTGTGATAAAAAGACTTGTTTTTCGACCGCCAAACCATTCAGGGGAGCATACGCAACCGTTTGGCACCATGTTAGAGTGAATTCCCGAAATTCAGTTTTTTTATGAAATTGTGACCCCGGGGCTTAGGGATGTTTTCAAAAAAAAAAATTCTGCCGGTTATGTTTTCGAGGCCTGATTTCTTTTCCTGTGGTAAAAAGCCTTCTGTTTTGACGGCCAAAACTTTCAGCGTAGCATTTGCAACCGTTTGGCACCATTTTTGAGTGAATTGCCAAAAGTCAGTTTTTTGATGAAATTGTGACCGAGCCTTAGGGATTTTGATGAAATTGTGACCGAGCCTTAGGAATTTTTTTCAAAAAAATCTTTTTCTGCCGGTTAAGTTGTCAACAGTTGATTTCTTGTACTGTGATAAAAAGCGTTCTGTTTCAACCGTCAACCCTTTCAGGCGTGCATTTGCAACCGTTTGGCACCATTTTTGAGTGAATTGCCGAAAGTCAGATTTTTGATGAAATGGTGACCCCGGGGCTTAGGGATTTTTTCAAAAAAAATCTTTTTCTGCCGGTTATGTTTTCGAGGCCTGATTTTTTTTCCTGTGGTAAAAAACCTTCTGTTTTGACGGCCAAAACTCTCAGGGAAGGATTTGCAACTGTTTGGCACCATTTTTGAGTGAGTTGCCGAAAGTCAGATTTTTGATGAAATTGTGACCCCGGGGCTTAGGGATTTTTTCAAAAAAACCTTTTTCTGCCGGTGAAGTTGTCGACGGCTGATTACCTGTCCTGTGATAAAAAGCCTTCTGTTTCGACTGGCAAAACTCTCAGGGAAGCATTTGCAACCGTTTGGCACCATTTTTGAGTGAATTGCCGAAAGTCAGATTTTAGATGAAATTGTGACCCCGGGACTTAGGGATTTTCTCAAAAATATTTTATTCTTCCGGTTAAGTTGTTGAGGGATGATTTCTTTTCCTGTAATAAAAAGCCTTCTGTTTCGACCGCCAAACCTTTCAGGCGAGCATTTGCAACTGTTTGACACCATTTTTGAGTGAATTGCCGAAAGTAAGATTTTTTATAAAATTGTGACCCCGGGGCTTAGGGATTTTTTCAAAAAAAATTTTTTTCTGCCGGTTAACTTGTTGAGGGCTGATTTCTTTTCCTGTGATAAAAAGCCTTCTGTTTCGACCGCCAAACCTTTCAGGGGAGCATTTGCAACTGTTTGACACCATTTTTGAGTGAATTGCTGAAAGTCAGATTTTTGATGAAATTGTGACCCCGGGGCTTAGGAATTTTTTCAAAAAAAATTTTTTTCTGCCGGTTAACTTGTTGAGGGCTGATTTCTTTTCCTGTGATAAAAAGCCTTTTGTTTGGACCAGGAAAACTCTCAGGGAAGGATTTGCAACCGTTTGGCACCATTTTTCAGTGAATTGCCGAAAGTCAGATTTTTAATGAAATTGTGACCCCTTGGCTTAGGGATTTTCTCAAAAAAATCTTTTTTGGCCGGTAAAGTTGTTGAGTTCTTATTTCCTGTCCTGTGATAAAAAGACATCTGTTTTCCCCGAAAAACCTCTCAGGGGTGCATTTGCAACCGTTTGACAACATTTTTGAGTGAATTGCCGAAAGTCGGATTTTTTATTAAATTGTGACCCCGGGTCTTAGGGATTTTTTCAAAAAAATCATTTTCTGCCGCCGAAGTTGTCAAGGGCTGATTTCTTGTCCTGCGATAAAAAGCCTTATGTTTCGACCGCCAAACCTTTCAGGGGAGCATACGCAACCGTTTGGCACCATGTTAGAGTGAATTCCCGAAAGTCAGATTTTTGATGAAATTGTGACCCCGGGGCTTAGGGATTTTTTCAAAAAAATCTTTTTCTGCCGATTAAGTTGTCAAGGGCTGATTTCTTTTTCTCTGATAAAAAGACTTCTTTTTCGACCGCCAAACCTTTCAGGGGAGCATACGCAACCGTTTGGCACCATGTTAGAGTGAATTCCCGAAAGTCAGATTTTTGATGAAATTGTGACCCCGGGGCTTAGGGATTTTCTCAAAAAAATCTTTTTCTGCTGGTTAAGTTGTTGAGGGCTGATTTCCTGTCCTGTGATAAAAAGACTTCTGTTTCCACCGAAAAACCTTTCAGGGGTTCTTAGTCTTCTGGTAAGTTTCGCCATTTCTGCATATTCCGTATGTTTTTGTATCCATTCTTCCTTTGCTGGGACTTCCACTTATATTACCACTTATATTTCTCTTCTTTGCATCTGTATGGAGGTTCTGCCTTGTTTGTTTGTTTTTTTGTTTGTTTGTTTGTTTATGTTATCTTCTTTTTTAAATAAAAATATTTAGTTATTTACAACCATTTTATGCTGCCCAATAACACATTTCCCTGGACAACTAATATAACAATAAAAACTTGAAAATATAATGAAAGTTTCTTGCATTAATGCGGCTGTGTCCTTTGTGAATTTGTACTATATACTGACAGATAAAAGCACACATTGAACAGCCTTGGGAATTATATATATATGAAGAATAAGCTCGCGAAGCAGTGTGGGCACATTCTTCCACATCTGGTGGGAGTGCCCAAAATGTGGGGAAGTTTTGAAGTACACAGCTGATAAGGAAATGAAGTTTATGCTATTGTGCAATATCGACAGTGACTATCTGTTGTACCTGTGAAGGAAGTCACTGTCTTGCTTGTTCCTGGTACCTCCGACAGCTCGGCTGAGCAAGGGGTGTCTTCCATCTTCTCCCAGACATGTGGACTAGATGGCAAAAAATGTGGGAGGTTATATCATACACTCACATATCAGATTAGGGAGGCGAAAACACAAAAGACTTGGCAATTCTTTTATGACATGCGATTCCTGAAGAAAAAGGCGATACATCAACCAAGGCTATATACAAGCACAAGTCTTTATTGGTACATCACGTTTATGCAACTCCTCAAAAAGGGAGAAAGCTGAATGGCAGTGGGTTTGAGAGAGGGTAAGTAGGAGAGGTTAATATTCATTGATTTGTGAAATTTCTCTACTCACAGCTACCTCTGATTTATTGCATGCCAAAGTAACTTTCACTTCGTCAATTTGTGAATAATAATAATAATAATAATAATAATAATAATAATAATATATTGTTTATACCCCACCCATCTGGCTGGGTTTCCCCAGCCACTCTGGGCGGCTCCCAACAAAATATTAAAAACACAATAAAACATCAAACATTAAAAACTTCCTTAAACAGGATTGCCTTCAGATGTCTTCTGAAAGTCAAGTAGTTGTTTATTTCCTTGACATCTGACGGGAGGGCGTTCCACAGGGCGGGCGCCACTACCGAGAAGGCCCTCTGCCTGGTTCCTTGTAACCTCGCTTCTTGCAGTGAGGGAACCACCAGAAGGCCCTCGGAGCTGGGCCTCAGTGTCCGGGCTGAACGATGGGGGTGGAGATGCTCCTTCAGGTATACTGGGCCAAAGCCGTTTAGGGCTTTAAAGGTCAGCCATATCAGGCTGAGGAGGCGAGCCAGTGAAAAATTGTTTCAACCTGAGATATACAGTAGTTAGACTCAATTAATTGGCGGGGGGGGGTGTCTTTCCTTGGCAGTCAGCAGTGTTCGTGCTGGAAAGGAGCTTATTTTATGTGCTTCACATCTCATGTTTTCAGTAAGCATCTGAAAGGGTTGCTATCGCATTGCATCTCGCTAATAATATTTTTATTGCAAGTAAAGAGCAATTCTGAGCCATTACCAAAAATGAGGAAAGCTGCACTCCAATCTAGCGCCAGGCATAGCAGCAACATCTTAACAGAATAATATCACTCTCCAAAGCCAAACTATTCCAGTAAGGTAATTTGCTGGCATTTGCTGTCATAGAGTTTCAAATACGATTCTGAGGATGTCTTTACTTTCAGGCATTTTACGCTTATTTACTCTGAAGTATGCCCCACTGTCTTCAAAAAGGATCACTTCCTAGGACATGCATGGTGGACTGCAGTCCTGGTCACATTGTGATCAGCGGGGCTTACTTCCAAGTAAAGATACATAGGATGACGCTCTCAATATATCACCAAGTCCGTTTTCAGAATCTACTAGGCTCATTCGTCCTAGTCCTCTTCGTCTTCATCGTCTCCTGTCGCAGTTAAGAATTTATATACAACCGCGCAAACTCCCAAGAGCCAGGCAAACACTGTGCCGGCAGAGAAGATGCAGAACCCAACCAGACCCAGGAAAAGATAGTCTTGGTCATCAAAATGGACGAAGCATTTATAATTCAGTTGCTCCTGTGCCTCTTCCAGCATCTTCAAGTCATGCACAAAAGCTGGGCTGTAGCAGGTGACGTTGTCAGAGTCTGCAGAGGAAACGCAAGAGGGACAACAAGTCTCAACTTGTGCATAAAAAAAATGTCAATTAAGGACATGTCTACAGGCCTGTGGCCTTGATCTTCTCCAGACCCAGTAAGACACCCTCCCCTTCAAACTCAGACCTAACTTGCTTTCATGTTTGTTCCAGTCAAGTGGTGTATATATTTCAGGAAACAAAATAAATCAGCATTTTTGTTTGTTATCTTTCTACTAAGCATCTAAAATAGCTTACCGCCCAGTAGGCTGATTACTGGACCCATTCCCAGGGGCCAAATATTCTTGGAGGGGGAGGCAGAATTATCCATCACTTTGGGGGGAAAGATTTCTGCAGCTGAGGTTTGGTGTTTTTTTGGTAATCCTTCCAAAATAATTGTCTTGGTGAATACTGAATGAAAAGCTATTATTAGTCCATGTTAGTGGGTGAACACAAGGGTGATCTGGCTTTGACAGGGGTCCCCAAACTAAGGCCCAGGATAAGGCCCAAGGGACTTGTTTATCTGGCCCGTGGCAACCCCCGCTGCCCGTTGTCGCTGCCCACTCTTACTGGCGCTGCGCTGCGCTGCGCTGCGCTGCTGCCCACTTCCGGGTCGGAGCAGCACTGGAAATAGCTTGTGCGCATGCCCAAGCATTATTTCCTTCTCCCCTGCCAGCGGCAAGCCCGCCATTTTGTGGTTTGCCTCGGGTGCCAAAATGTCTTGGGCCAGCCCTGCAGATGGGTCACATTCATCTGGTTTTGGGCCTAGTAAAATCCGGTAAAGTCCAGTCAAAGGCGACTATGGGGTTGCGACGCTCATCTCGCTTTCAGGCCGAGGGAGCAGGCGTTTGTCCACAGACAGCTTTCCGGGTCATGTGGCCAGCAGGACTAAACCATTTCTGGTGCAATGGGACACCGTGACGGAAACCACAGCGCACGGAAACGCCGTTTACCTTCCTGCTGCAGCAGTACCTATTTATCTACTTGCACTGGCGTGCTTTTGAACTGCTAGGTTGGCAGGAGCTGGGACAGAGCAATGGGAGCTCACTCCGTCACGGGGATTCAAACCTCTAGCCTTCTGATTGGCAAGCCCAAGAGGCTCAGCGGTTTAGACCACAGCGCCACCCGCATCCCCCATGTACCAAGGATGCTGTAGCATTGGGTTGGCTGGGAGTTGGGCTAGATGACGTAGCCCAACGCCATCTTTGTGACGGTGTGGTCCCTCTGTGCTTCCTTACACAGAACCTCGTTTGCCCATTTTGCTACCCATCTCCTAGTTTGGAGAGATCTTTGGGGAGCCATTGGCAGGAGCTGGGACAGAATAATGGGAACTCACCCTGTCGCGGGGATTCGACCTTCTGACTGGCAAGTCCAAGAGGCTCAGTGGTTTAGAGCACAGTGCCAGCTGTTTCCCAACTTCCCCAAACGGTGTGGGTGCCATTGGCAGAACTCATGCAGTGTTGGACCACCCAACTCTGGCACTAGAGCCACCTAATTTTATTGGACATCTACCCTTCGCCTAGTGCAGACAGGTTGCCTGCCCTGGGCTGGCTTTCATACTGTAGAAGACAGCGGTCAAGTGGAGCCACAAAGTTATCATGATGTGCCATCTTGTGCCACCAGCTGGCATGGAGCATGGTGTGTCTTATTTCATTTCCAGAAGGAAAGAGGAGCTCTCGTTGCCAGATAAGCTTACAGCCAGCATTAAAGTTTAACCACTGCTCTCAAACAAGGCGCAGAGGAATGCAAAGGGACGTGTCTGTTTCACACACAAACAGTGTTGCTGGCTATTTGAAACAGCCGTGGCAAGGCTATAAGGTGAGTTGTGTGACATAAGTGGGAAACAGAACTGCCTTGCCTGACACATAAGCAGCCTACTTCTTCCCCCTTCCCCTTCTCTGAGAGTTATGACGCAGGAATAGAAATTTTCTTCTGGGAGCTTAGCTTTGTCTCTGCTTGGAATATGGGAAGGGAGGGAAGGATCCAGAAAAGGAGTTGTGTATCGGAATTAATGGGAAAGGGCCTCCGCTTTGGTAAATGCGTGAGGGAAGTATTGAAACTCTGTATTAGCAGAAATTGAGTGATATTTGTAAAGAAAAAGATCAAAGGAATGTATACAAAGCAGAAAGAAATGCTATTATACAATGTAAACCTGTGTAAAAAAGAACGTTATATCAAACAGTATGATGAGAAGGATTGTGCTGATGAGTACTTTTACTATGTAAATAACTTTGTCTCTTTTTTCTTTTTTTAGTTTGATTTCTTTGTTACTTCTTTATTTCCTTTTTTCCTTTAAAAATTTTCTATTTTATATAATTTTCTTTTTTTTACATGTTAAGAGATAGTACATAATGTTTGTATAGACATGCAAACCTTTTAATCAATAAAGAATTGATGATAATAATAATAAGAAGAAGAAGAAATGTTGTAATGTAAAAAAAAAAAAAGAAACTGTGAATTGCATGGGTTTCTCCCCCCCCCCCAAAAAAAACTACCATGGTAATACGGCAAGCCTTTTAGGTGGTTCCTCAACAATAAGAAGCAACAGCAGTTGAAACGAATGGCATCAGCAAGACTGCAGATAATAAAGCAAGAAACACTCCACTCAGAATAGTGGAGAAGCTTGCACACAATATTTTGACTCGGGAATCACAAGAAATTCAGGATAAACAGCAGCAGGGCTCTCTGTTGCCTTGATGAGGGGAGAAGGGGGCAAGACAAAATATTTGTGTGTGTTTGCTTGACATTTTCAAAGAGCTTCTTATTCTCCCATTAACTTCGACAAGAAAGTACCTTCCTAGTGCAATAGTTATACAGTGGTACCTCAGGTAAAGAACTTAATTCATTCTGGAGGTCTGTTCTTAACCTGAAACTGTTCTTAACCTGAGGTGACACTTTAGCTAATGGGGCCTCCCGCTGCCGCCATGTGATTTCTGTTCTCATCCTGAAGTAAAGTTCTTAACCCGAGGTACTATTTCTGGGTTAGCGGAGTCTGTAACCTGATGCGTATGTAACCTGAGGTACCACTGTACTGCCACTTCATTGAAAAGTAAATTATTGCTGTCCTTCCTTGGCTTTGACTCTTTTGAGGCAGAGGAGCAAAGTAGTGGTACATACATGCCTTTGCTCTAAGCATAGGAATGCAGAGGACTTATTTTTAAAGGCTAAACGCCAGAGGGACATTCTTGTCCTGAGTCCACAGACTGCTCACCCTTTCAGCCCAGCAGCTGCGTAAGTGCCCTACAGCTCACCTGGAGATGGGACTCCATTCCCTAGATGCTCAGCATTTCCCACTCACCTGGGATAGTTATGCCACTCTCTTTTATGAAGCTGCACAGTTCCATGAAGGAGCAGTTGCAGAACCAGGGATTCCCGCTTAAGCCCAGGCTTCTCAGGTTGGGCAGGTCCCTGAGGGTAATTGCATCAAGGAACGTCAGGCTACAGCGGCTCACATCCAGGTGCCTCAGCCAGGTATTGTTGGCAAAGGAGTCCTTCTCAATCTCCACCAGACCGGGGTTGTCCGAGAGCTTGAGCACAACCAGGCTGCCGAGCTGGGAAAAGGTCCCAAACGTGATCAAGGTGAGGTTGTTGAAACTGAGGTCCAAGTAGACAAGCCTGATGATGCTCACGAAGGTGAAGTCTAGGTCTTGGCCCAAAGCATTGCCACTGCAGTCTAGATAGATCAAGTCGCTAAGGAAGTTCAGCTCCACGGATGGCAAGTAGCTGAGCTGGTTCTGAGCCAGGATCAGCTGCCTGGTGTCCAGAGGGATGGTCGCCGGGAACTCTGCAAGCCCCTTCCCTGTGCAGTTCACGGCCAGATACTCACAAGTGCACCCCTGGGGACACGACACACCTTCTGCCGTCCCGCCAATTCCTAGGAGCAGCAGCACCCACCGCAAGCAGCACCCGGCTCCCTTTGCACCCCGATGTTCTCCACTCCATTCTGGGTGGGGAGCCATTTCTTCTCCGCACAGATCCTGTGGAGAGCTCAAGGTGCTCTGCTTTCTGCAAACTCTTCGCTCGTCAACATCTCGGGCAAACTGCCAACTGAAGCACCTGGGGCAGAGAGCTCACTTTCTTGAATGTGCAAAACGGCCACTTGCTGCTCTGTATCGTGTTGACTGCCAGTTGACACCTTTATGTCATCCAAGGTTCATCCCTACACAGGTTTTCGGCATGCTTTGTGTGTATGCACAAGAGAAAGTTTACTTCTTCTGCCATTGGCAGATGAAGATGATGGATTTTTCGGAGCTAGCCGACCTAACCGGAAGAGTCTGCGACTGGAAGGAGGAGGAGTATCAGCAAAAGTGGATTAAATTTAATGATTATTTAGTTAAATATGTTAAGTTAAATTAACTGAAAACAGCTTGCAGATACCTAATGGGCTTAGGATTTTATTTATGTTAAGTGATGAATTAATATGTTTAATTTCATAATGTGAAGATTTAAGGATGTTAAAGTTAAATTTTATAAGAATTGTGATTTGGAAAACCGTTAAAAGTATATACAGTGAAATTCAACCAAGGGGAAGCAAGGAAGTCACTTAACAAAGTTAATAAGTGTAATTTTCAATAAGGCTATGATTTATGTTTGTTTGTCTTATGTGTTTGTTTGTTTGTTTATAATATTGTGAAAACCAATAAAAAAAAATTGGAAAAAAAGAAAGTGTCCGTCTTCTGTACCTGAGGCAGACTAGGGTGCCTGACAATCACCAAGAAAATTTTAGAGAGTCCAAGGCTGAGAAGGCAGGCAGGACTTGTGTGATGGAACTTAATTAAGACTTCTAACCCCCCTCCCATCTTTTAGAGTGCATTACATAAATAAATACAACCAAGGTGCATAGCTGTCAACTTTCCCCTTTTTAAAAGTGAAATTCCCTTATTCCAAATAGGATTCCTCGCAAGAAAAGGGAAAAGTTGACAGCTATGCCCAGGTGATTAAGAAAGCCCAACAGAGACTCCACCTCCTCAGAGTATTGTGGAAGAACGATGTCAATCAACATTTGATGATCTCCTTCTACCGGTCCACAATAGAAAGTGTCCTTTCATACTGCATCAAGGCGTGGTACGCTGGTTTGACATCATCTGACAGGAAGTGCCTACAGAGGGTGGTGAATACAGCACAAGATATTATGGGCTGTCCCGTGAATCCGCTGGATGAAATAGCAGAAGAACGTTGCCTCAGGAGAGTGAGGAAAATTCTCAGGGATGATTCACACCCTGGCTGTCACTTTCTTGATCTCCTGCCCTCAGGCAGAAGATATAGAAGCACCAACAGGGTAAAGAACAGCTTCTGTCCGTGGCCTGTTAGGCTGCTGAATGAAAAGATAACAACAGGGCAATTGACTTTTGGGTTTGGTGGGTATGCGTCAGTAAATGAGGGGAATTAAGACTAAGAGAGCTGAGTGGGGGGTGCTCATGTAATCTCACTGTATACAAGTTGTACAAGTGACAAGAAAGTATTTCAATTACATTCTTCATTAAATTATCTTTCCATTGATATATAATTTTATGGTGTTACTCCCCCCAAAAGTGGTGTTGTGAGCCATCAAACCTCGGAAATACATTTTACCCAAAAGGTTTCCACAATTTTGGCCAGTAGCGTACAATGGAATGGTCTCGTTGGGGGGAGCACATTTTTATTCTGATTATGACTTTATCAAAATAAAATAATATGTAATAAAACACACACACACATGGCTTTGCAACCTGTTTACATCTGCAAGAGCTCTTCTAAGCACCGAATAGGTAACTTTCAATCTTTCTCTATTTGGGGGAGTTTTCTTGTTGAATGGACAGGCTCCCACCCCTTTTCCACCGCTATTGTTAGTATGAGTACTCTCTCTCTCTCTTTTAGGAATTTATTGTTTAGTTTAGGAGTGTGAATATAGCAGGTATTAGGGGAAAGGCTAATTGATTTGGTTTCAATGCTGCACCCCATTGATTAACAGAATTCTCCCCTCTAAATCTCCTGTAAGGAACGCCATTTAAATTTGTGCTCATGTCATGGATAAGAATTTCTGACTTTGGAGCTCTTTCTGACATTTTTTCCCAGCATGGTGGGCAGCTGACTCACATAAAAGATTCCCTTCGTGCAGGCATGTTTGAAGGTCATGTGTGAAGCGCACAGACTCCCGGAGACTAATGCAACATCTGACCCCACTCCTCTAAATCAATGGCCGCAGTTGTCCTTTGCTTGGGGGTCCTTTCAGAAATGTCCTCAGCTCTTACGGAGCAGGTGGGCCACCAGTTATTGGCTATCACACTCGCCCCCCAGGAACCTCCTTCCCACTTGACTCCTTTGACGCCTCGGGGACCGAGACTTGGACTTGCACCTCGGTGTGATGACCTGGGACTCGGGCTCGGACTCAGAACCAGAGAAGTCTCAGTCCACACGGGATCCTTTGCCTCAGGCGACATCTGAACCAAGTCTGGGGCCTGATCCTGAAGAGCCCCAGTCTGCACAGCTGGGCCAAGTCAGGGGCCTGAGCCTGCCCTGGCTCCAGATGCGGGGATTACCTTGTTGCCTTCAGCTGGGCCATCACTTACAGCTGCTCCACTACCAGTTGGGTCAGGAGAGGCTGAGGCGGCTTCTGGGTCTAGTAACCCATCGACATCTCCCGAGCTGCAGAGACTCAGGTCTGAGAGAAGGAGAGACCCGAGTACTCGCAGGAGGAGTGCTCGCCTTTAGGCGAAACAGGGAGGTGAGTCGCCGGGGGATCAGGACCGGCCGCTACCCTGACAAAGATAAAAGGCTGTCGGACCCTGCCCCAGGTTGCGGGAGCAACATTGCTGTTTGCTAGAACCTGCCTGAGACCCTGTGCCTGGCCTTGCCTGGTTTCCTGCCTTGTGTCCTGCCTTGGCCCTGTCGGACTGACTCCTCGTGGAACCCTTGGATTCGGGACCGGACCTGGACCACGTTGCTTGGGTTATATAATAATAATAATTTATTATTTATACCCCGCCCATCTGGCTCAGTTTCCCCAACCACTCCGGGCGGCTTCCAATCAAGTGTTAAAAATAATACAGCATTAAATATTAAAAACTTCCCTAAACTGGGCTGCCTTCAGATGTCTTTTAAAAAGAAGATAGCTGCTTATTTCCTTCACATCTGAAGGGAGGACGTTCCACAGGGCGGGCACCACTACCGAGAAGGCCCTCTGTCTGGTTCCTTGTAACCTCACTTCTCGCAATGAGGGAACCGCCAGAAGGCCCTTGGAGCTGGACCTCAGTGTCTGGGCTGAACGATGGGGGTGGAGATGGTCCTTCAGGTTAACCCCTGGGCCCAGCACACCTGGAAGCACCCAGTCTCCCATGTCCTCTACCCTGGCGCTGACACCTGGAAGAGTCAGGCCCCGTTCTATACTGCAAGGTTATATGTGTGCACACACAGGAGGGGCAAAGTGAGACCATCCTCAAAAGGTGGGGAAACGCCAGCAAATGGATTTTGCAATGAAACAGAAGGGCTACAAGCCATTGACACTTCTCAGAGCTCCAAAACAGCAGGTCTAAATCATTCTGTATTCCTCCTCGTCCAATTCCTCGTCCACCTTCATTACGGGGTGATTATAGATCACTGTGGCTAGCCCAACCAGCCAGGCCACCAGAGTTCCTCCAAAAAAGATGCAGATGGCCATCAGACCCAAGAAGACGAAATCTTGGAAGTCTAAATGGACAAGGCAGAGGTAGTGGAGCTTTGTTTCGGCCACATTGACTGTCAGACCCTTGAGAAGTTCTGGTTTGTTGCAAGTCATTTCCTCAGAGTCTGGGGGAGGGGGAAAAACAAACAAATTTAAGAGGAGTTACAGTCGGCATTTAAAATTGTGGCTGGTAAATCTATAATAGGAATGCACCTTAACAGACCAAGGACAAGCAAAAAACGAATGAAGAACCCTGGAGAGATCATGGAAGGGAGGAAACTTCTCTGGCTCACAGAAGTCCAGGGCATCTTCAGTTGGGTCAGACATTCATGCTCTAGAGCAGACCTCTTCCACCACCACCAGTATATTATGAACAATCTCCACCTTCTCTGACCTTCCTCCACATAAGCTAGATTTAAAGTTTAATATAAAGTGGTACCTTGGATCTCAAATGTCTTGGTACTCAAACAACTTGGAACCCAAACACTGCAAACCTGGAAGTAAGTGTATGAGAAATTTTTTCAGAAGCCGAACGTGCTCCGTTTTGAGTGTTACACTCCCGATTTGAGTGCCACCCTTCCGTTTTGAGTGTTACTCTGAGGTCTGTCTGTTTTTGCTATTTATTTTGCATTTTTGTTTTTGTGGCTCTTTTTTGTGTGTGATTGTGTGGAACCTTGCTGCTGTAGTAGCATACATTAATAAACTTCTGTACAGTTTAAGTAGTTCTGTCCCTATAATTCCCCAAAGAAAAGCTTCCGGGTTGTTGTGTGTGTTTTTTTTACAAGCGTTATTTTAAACATCCTTTTCAATTCATTATATATCATTTCCTGGTAAGCTTTAGCCTTCCTACAAGACCACCCCATATGATAAAAAGAACCTTCTTTCTCTTTACATTTCCAACACTTATTTGATTTAGATTTATACATTTTGGCCAATTTACTCGGTGTTGGATACCATCAATATATCATTTTCATATCATTTTTCTCTTAGATTATAACATGCTGAAAATTTTATATCCCTATTCCACAATCGTTCCCATGCTTCCGTGTCTATATTATGAGCAATATCCAATGTATCATTGAGGATTTTACTTGCTTATCCTTTGTCTCCCATTTCCTCATGCTTATCTTCCTCTTCCTCCTTGGTACCACTTCTCAGGATGCCTCGTCCCGCGTCCTTGGTGCCTGCGAACAGGAGAAGGCGCCCCACGGAACTCACACCTGGGAAAAGGTCTCACCTGGATACACAACATCAGCTTTCTTCATCCAGTTGCAAAACTCCAATAAACTGCAGTCACAATTCCAGGGGTTCCCCTTCAGTCTCAAACTATGAAGGTTGTGCAGATCTTTGAATAATTCGCCACCAACGTACGTCAAGCCGCAGTCGCTCATATCCACAAATCTCAGAAGGGGGTTGCTGTCAAAGGCTTTGTCCTTCACTTCCACCAACATCGGGTTGCTTGAGAGATTCAGCAGCAGCAGCTTGTTGAGTTGCGAGAAAGTGTAAGGCGTTACAAAGGAAAGCTTATTGAAACTGAGGTCTAGGTACGTCAACTTGACTATACCGGGAAAGGTGAAATCCAGGCCCATTTCTAACAGGTTGTGGCTGCAGTCCAGATAGACCAGTTCGTTCAGATAGCTCATCTCTAATACCGGCAACGTGACGAGTTTGTTGTAGGACAGAATCAACTCCCTGGTGGTCAGCGGAATTGAGTCCGGAACTTTGTCCAAAGCCTTCATGCTGCAATTCACTGCCTTTTGTTCACAGCTGCACTTTGATGGACAGCTAAGGCCCTTTCCTGTCCATCTTATTACAATGAGAACGGCTATCCACAAGGGTGTGGAAGTACGGAAAGAGGGCAGAAGATGTCCCATCCTATACACGTTAAACAGAAGACGAAGGGTTTCCCTTCAGCACTAAAGGAGAAGTGTTTCCTGCTGCTGTAGCAGCTCCCATGTCATCCCAGTTGGTACCAGTTCCCTTTATGACATCACCAGTTTGGCCCACAAATCTGGAGTGATGATGTATCAAGGAGTTACTGCCTAGGTCATATATTCTGGGATTTTTTTAAAATTTAAAAAATAATTGCATTTTCAAAAACAGGAACAAAGAGCATATTTAACCCCCTCCCCTCCCCCTGTCCCACTTACAACTTCATACCAAATGCAGCCTGTATACATATACCATATGACTTCCCTTCCATCCTTTTCCTAGTTCATTTTGCTTTTCTACTGCTTCACGTAATCCACATCTTTTTAATCCTCCAATCTGTTATCTATTAAAAACTCTATCTGCTAGATTCAGGTAGGTAGCCATGTTGGTCTGATGCAGTCGAAAGATATAAAAAAAAAAACAAAATTTGTCCAGTAGCACCTCAGAGACCAACTAAGTTTTTTTCTGGGTATTTGCTAGTCCCAGGGGCTAACCGAGAGGCGATGGTATGGTATGTCCAGTCCGAGGTCGATGGTACGGTATGGAGGCTGTCTGTCAAAGCTGAAGTGGGGTCCAAGGTAGGGAGTCGGGTGAGGTCAGGAACTCTGGCAGAAGAGCAGGACAGGGTGCAGGCAGGAACCGGCTACCAACAACATTGCTCCCGCAACCTGGGACTGGGGCTGGCTGGCTTTTATCTGCCCCGAGGCATAGGGCGGCCCCAGTCCACAGGTGAGTCGCCTCTCCTGGCCTGGAGGTAAGCGCTCCTCCTGCAGGAACTTAGTTCCCTCCTCCTCTCTGCCCTGAGCCTCTGCAGCTCAGGAGAGGCTGGAGGGTTACTGGACCCAGAGGCAACCTCAGCTTCCCCTGACGGGGCTGAGAGTGGAGCACCTGCAGGCAATGGGTCCTCCATCACCTCCGGAGCCAGAGCAGGCTCAGCTGATGCCTGCACCTGAGGATCCAGCACAGGTGAGGACCCTTCAGGCTCAGGCCCCAGCCCTGGCTCAGCTGGTTCTGGAGGTGGGGACTCCTGTGCAGGCTGGGATTCCTCAGGTTCAGCCTCTGAGTCTGAATCCCAGGCCATCACAGGCTATAAGCTTTCATGTGCATGCACACTTCTTTCTCAGGAGGGTAGTAGGAGATGGGTGATTGACTCAATGGGTATGGTAGACCTGTTGACGACTGTTAATGACTGCAGTTTATCACTAAACTGAAAACTATGGAGAGACCTGGTCTTAATAGAGATATTGGATTCCCGCCTTATTACATATGTTAATCATCTGCATACCATCCCTTGTTTTTCCCTATAGGACTATTGCAGCCATTAACAGTTGTCAACAGGTTTACCATACCCATTGAGTCAATCACCCATCTCCTACTACCCTTCTGAGAAAAACCCCACCCCACCCTCCCACTATATATAAGGGTCTGTTGACTTTTTTTCAGTGTATCTGAAGAAGTGTGCATGCACACAAAAGCTTATATACCCAGAACCAACTTAGCTGGTCTCTAAGGTGCCAATATTGGTCTTATGTAAGTTTACCTAACAAGGCTTCCCACCAAATATCCCAGGAATTATAACTGGGGGGGGGGGGCATGAGGCATCCCTTCAGAGCGCCGGTTCCCAAAGTTCCCTGGGGCAAGGGAAGGACAGTAAAGCTAATTTAAGTCTGTGCTATAGATTTGCCCTTGGAAGGGTAAAAGGGTAGAAGAGTATTGGGAAATGATCTATAATGAATTGAGAAAATATTTAAAATACCCCCCCCCCCCAAAAAAAACCCCAGAGTCCTTTCTGTTGGGGATAATTCAGACTGAAATTCCCAGGTGTCATAAAAGGTTATTTATGCATGCCACTACTGCGGCCCATGTTCTGTTAGCCCCAAAATGGAAAACGAGCGAGGTCCCAACTAAAGAAGATTGGCAACTTAAGTTGACAGAATGTGCGCAGCTTGCAGACTCAACATACAGAATAAGAGAACAAGGAGAACATATGCTTAGAGAAGATTGGAAAAATGTTTATTGAATAGATGGGAAATAATTGTGTACAGCTGAAAACGCTGGCAGCATTGAGATAAATTCAACAGTTCTGATGGATGTAATGATGTATGGAAGTGAGAGCTGGACCACAAAGAAAGCTGATCACTGAAGAATTGATGCTTTTGAATTATGGTGCTGGAGGAGACTCTTGAGAGTCCCATGGACTGCAAGAAGATCAAACCGATCCATTCTGAAGGAAATCAGCCCTGAGTGCTCACTGGAAGGACAGATCCTGAAGCTGAGGCTCCAATACTTTGGCCACCTCATGAGAAGAGAAGACTCCCTGGAAAAGACCCTGATGTTGGGAAAGATGGAGGGCACAAGGAGAAGGGGACGACAGAGGACGAGATGGTTGGGCAGTGTTCTCGAAGCTACCAGCATGAGTTTGACCAAACTGCGGGAGGCAGTGGAAGACAGGCGTGCCTGGCGTGCTCTGGTCCATGGGGTCACAGAGAGTCGGACACGACTAAACGACTAAACAACAACAGCAATGATGGAATACTGTATGGGTATAGTTTCTGTAAAATATGCAGGGATTTATGATATGTAAAATGAACCATGGAAAGAGAAGAAGGGAAGTCACTGATATCTTAAGGGTGCAAAATGGCTTCCCCCTGCCCTGCCTAGAGGAGGAAGGGGGCTGGGCTGAGCTGGCTGAGCGCCATTTTAAGCAGGGGCTGGGGGGTGGGCGTGGAGAGTACTACTTGCCCCCTTCGCCTCTTCTTGCACCTCCGCCCCCCATTGCCGCTTCCCTGGCCCACTACAAGGTCTGAGGGACAGTGGACCGGCCCGTGTCTAAATTTTTTTGTTGGAGTTTAGCTTGCCCTTTGGGTGGGGTGGGGGCCTGCAGTGGCCCTTGGCCCAGTAGGTTCTTGGGCAAAACAAGTACGTTTAACCTAGCAACCGTTGTTAGGAAGGAAACAGCTTTGAAATGGTAAAGGGACCCCTGACCATTATGTGCCGTTGTGGCCGACTCTGGAGTTGTGGCGCTCATCTCGCTTTATTGGCCGAGGGAGCTGGCATACAGCTTCCGGGTCATGTGGCCAGCAGGACTAAGCCGCTTCTGGCAAACCAGAGCAGCGCACGGAAACACCGTTTACCTTCCCACTGGAGTGGTACCTATTTATCTACTTGCACTTTGACGTGCTTTCGAACTGCTAGGTTGGCAGGAGCAGGGACCGAGCAATGGGAGCTCACTCCGTTGCGGGGATTCGAACCGCCAACCTTCTGATCGGCAAGTCCTAGGCTCTGTGGTTTAACCCACAGCGCCACCCGCATCCCAGTAGGTTCTTTGGCAGAACGAGTACGTTTAGCCTAGCAACCGTTGTTAGGAAGGAGACAACTTTAAGTAACTGCTATTGGAGAAGAGCCCTCTGTCACTTCATTGTGACATGTGGCTGACAAAAGAGATGCTGCCAACACAGGTGCGGGAAGGAGCCCTCCCCTCCCGGTCCCTCGGCACCAGGTAAGAAGTCCCAATGCCTCTCTCCGGCAGCTCTGAGACAGTGTCCCAATAAACGCTCAGCAGGAATGACGAGTGAGGACAAGAAGCAGTTTGAGATCTCTAACCTCGGCAAAGTAGCCGCTCATGTCCCCGACCTCATAGTTTATGGTGATTTCTCCCAGGAAGTGCCTTTCATTGAGAGCTTCGATGGCGTGTTGCTCTTTGTGGACATTTCAGGTAGGCAAAGGGAGATCAGCGTTGGGAGGGAGGGACGGGAGCAGATTTCGGAGGCACCTCAAAGAAAGAAAGGAAGAGAGTTGAGGGACTTCAAATTGTTGTCCTGATGGGTAAAGGATGCGCAAGTCCCTCCATACTGAAAATAAACCCAGCTTCTCAGGCGTTCATATTGCTTCATGCCACCCCAAACTCCTCAGCCGGGCAAGAATCCAGGGGTCCCAGTGCTTACGCAGAGTTTGGAAATGCAGCAAAGCGGAGACTGTGGTGTCTTTATGACATATGGGTTATTTACACAGATATACAACCTGAGCCTGATGGGGAGGAGTTCAAAGCGTTGCACCCCGAGAGGCTCTCTCACTTCTCTCATAGGCTTGGATCCAAACCAGAAGCCAGCCATGCATAAAAGCAGTCAGCCCCCAATAATAAAATTTTGGGGGGTGAGGGGAAGGGAAGAAAAGAAACCATCTCCCAAAGTGATGTGAAACCTTCCGCTGCCTTTCCCACTTCCATCCTCTTGGCTGTAACTCAAGCTGTATTTCACTAATAGCAAGTGCTTACATATCTTAAAGGTTTCACGGCACTGACCGAAAAGTTCAGCATGACCACCAACCTCGACCGCGGTGCTGATGAGCTAACGCTGGCCCTTAATAACTATGTGGGAGACATCGTGGAAGGTAAGTAGAGCAACCTGAATGCCAAGACCCCGTGACCCCGCAGTTCTCTAGTAGATAATGAGCACATGTACACAAGTATTTTGGTTTTTTATATATTTTTTATTTTTACCAACCACCAAAACACAAACAGTGAAACCCCCCCCCAGGCGGCTGATACATTGGGTATACAATATTCAGTAATATACCGTATTTTGCGCCCCATAGGGCGCTCTGGCCCATAGGACGCACCTACTTTTTTTGGGGGGGGGAAATCCCCCCCCCAGGTGCGGGGCTGGAAGAACCAGGTCGGAGAACAGCGGGAAGGCACGCTCTGCCTCCCCACTGTCCCCCGAGCTTGTGGGGCTGACGATGGGGAGAAGTGCGCTGATCCCGGTACTGCAGGCAGCTCTGCACCGCCATCCGGAGCGGGGCGGGACTTAGCGCCCCGCTCCCGATGGCCGCGCAGAGCTGCGCTGATCCCAGGACTGCAGGCAGCTCTGTGTGGCCATCGGGAGCGGGGCGGGGCTTCGCCCCCGGCTCCTGGTGGCCGCACAGAGCTGTGCTGATCCCGGGACCGCAGGCAGCTCTGCGCCACCATCCGGAGCGGGGCGGGACTTAGCGCCCCGCTCCCGATGGCCGCACAGAGCTGCGCTGATCCCGGGACTGCAGGCAGCTCTGCGCAACCCTTGGAGCCGGTCTCCCGAGGGTTGCACAGAGCTTCCTGAAGCCTGGAGAGTGAGAGGGGTCGGTGCACACCGACCCCTCTCGCTCTCCAGGCTTCAGTGAAAGCCTGCATTCGCCCCATAGGACACACACACATTTCCCCTTCATTTTTGGAGGGGGAAAAGTGCGTCCTATAGGGCAAAAAATACGGTACATATTCAGTAATATACATGTTCAATAATGTTCAATAATAACATATTCAAATTAACCATATGTACACTTCCATATACCTTAACACTCCTCCCTCCACAAGGTTTATTTAACTTTTAACATTTTAATAAGCCCCAAATTGTTCAAACCTACTCAAATAATTCAATATCTTCTCAAACCAATCCTCCTCTTTCTCACTGACCTCAAACCCTTTCATGCTATGTATTTCACAGTCAGGTATTCTAAAATTATAATATTATTCAGTTTTTTCCTCCATAGGTTCACCCCTAGCTCTTCTGGATTTTTCCAATTACTCGCTATAACCTGTCTGGCTGCAATTACCATCAATTTTACCCATTTGAATTCCTCTTTTGTTTTTACTCGGTACTACTCAGTGTAATAAGAACCATTAATTTATTTCCACGTTCCTTCCCACAATTCCCGATATTTCTATACCAATCTGTTTCCAAAATTCATTAACTAACAGACAATCCCACCACATATGACTGTACATTCCCATCACTCCACATTTTGGTTTATGGGTTCAAATAGGCCACAACTTTATTGGTTACGGATGTAAGCGGTTTGGCTTAGGCATTGGGGTGAAGCCAGGCTATATCTTGACTCCTGCCCATCTGCAGGGCGTCCAACTAAGGGTAAACCACCAATAGAGCCCTATGATTTACATCATAGGGATGTCCCAAGCCCACGTCCAGGCACTGGACAGGATCCACACCCCCAGATCCCTTGAACAGTATACCCTTGATGAGGAGGGTATCATGGTACTGCCAGAGAATGCCGAGCAGGAGCAGGAACAGGCAGAGGAAGGTGGGCAGGAAGCGGCGATGGAGGGAAGAGGGGAACGCCAGGAGGCGGGAAGGCCCTAAGATGTTGAAGCAGAGCCCCAGGACCGCACAGGAAGTTCTAGCACTGATAGTGAGACAATGCCTATTCCGTCTGCCAAGGAGAGGAGAGTGTTAAAGAGGAGGGGGGAGAGGCATTACATGAAACTTCCCCACTTTTTCTGTTGGAGAAGAAGCCGGTGTAGGCCACTCCCAGAATCTGAACTGGAGGATTCAGATGCATGAGTGTAATACACTGCTTGTACATATGTAAAATAAAGAACTGTATGTATCCCTGAGTGAGCAGAGGTACTTCTTGCGAAGAGCATTCACAAGCCATCACAGAGGGGCAGGCGGAGGCTACAATCTCCCCTCGCAACCCTCACTTTGGTTCCAGAGATATTCTATCGTCCCAGCACTCAGACAGTGCTGGGAAGTGCCACGCCATCCTACAAGGGCTAAAATTTGGCCAGGGTCAATGCTGAGCTGACCTAAGTCCTAAGTAAGGGACGCGGGTGGCGCTGTGGGTTAAACCACAGAGCCTAGGACTTGCCGATCAGAAGGTCGGCGGCTCGAATCCCCGCAACAGGGTGAGCTCCCGTTGCTCCTGCCAACCTAGCAGTTCGAAAGCACATCAAAGTGCAAGTAGATAAATAGGTATCGCTCCAGCGGAAAGGTAAACGGCGTTTCCGTGCACTGCTCTGGTTTTCCAGAAGCAGCTTAGTCATGCTGGCCACATGACCCGGAAACTGTACACCGGCTCCCTCGATCAATAAAGCGAGATGAGCGCCACAACCCCAGAGTCAGTCACAACTGGACCTAATGGTCAGGGGTCCCTTTTTTTAAAGTCCTAAGTCAAAAATGAAAGATCACAGGTTGGAATGGGCTTCAGTCGCTGCCACCTTTGTTCAAAGGTTTTCCAACGGCAGGGCTAGGAGAGACTCCGGCCGAAAAGGTTGGGGCGTTGTTGCCACTGCCAGTCATGACAGGCAGTCGAGTGCCAGATGGACCAAAAGCTGAACTCCAGGAGTCCAGAAATGGGGGAGCAAGTGGAGGGCACCCCCTTTTGGCATTGTCCCATGGCTGAGCCCAAGTTCAGAACACTCTCTTGATTGGATCAAGGTTCAAATCTCAGATCATCTTGGGATCATTGAACTCTCCTGAGGGCTCAAGCCTGGATTTTAAACTGGGAATTGTGGCCCACTAGCACCCACAGTTGCTATAAGGGCGATCGATACTGGTGGAATAATAACAGCCTCTAATTAATGCCCACGGAGAGGAAAAGCAGCAGAAAGTGGCAGTGCCCTTTCTGGGTTGTAACTTTAGTTGTCTTTCTTTTTTCCTCCTGGTAGGGGCTGAGGTGGGACGCAGGTGGCAATGTGGGTTGAACCACAGAGCCTAGGGCTTGCCGATTAGAAAGTCAGTGGTTCGAATCCCCATGACGGGGTGAGCTCCCGATGCTCGGTCCCTGCTCCTGCCAACCTAGCAGTTCAAAAGCATGTCAAAGTGCAAGTAGATAAATAGGTACCGCTCCGGCGGGAAGGTAAACGGTGTTTCCGTGCGCTGCTCTGGTTCGCCAGAAGCAGCTTAGTCATGCTGGCCACATGACCCAGAAGCTGTACGCCGGCTCCCTCGGCTAATAAAGCGAGATGAGCGCCGCAACCCCAGAGTCGGTCACGACTGGGCCTAATGGTCAGGAGTCCCTTTACCTTTACCTTAGGGGCTGAGGTGGTGAAGTAAACAACCCCAGTTTAAAACTTTATAGCCTTGTCTGTCTTCTTAAGGTATTTAGAGCACACAGAGAGTAAGAAGAACTGTGGAAGCAATGGAAGCTACTTCTGTAACCCTTCTCCCTTTCTTTTTCCCTTGCAGAGGTCTTGGTGTTTGGAGGCGATGTCTTGAAATTTGCAGGTAGGACCCTTCTGTGGGTGGGTGTCACACCTGTGTGTGTGTGCTTTCAATTGTATGTTCCACAAATCCAAGTCTTTCTTCTTCTTTTGTATAAATTTTTTATTAAATTTTCTGTTTTACAATTCAAAGTACTCATTTATACATCCTTAAGATATCAATGACTTCCTTTCTTCTTTTTCCATGGTTCGTTTGACATATCATAAATCCCTGCATATTTTACAAAAACTAAACCATTCAGTATTCCATTACTGCATCCACCAAAACTTATTTACACTGCTGAATTCATCTTAGTGCTGCTAGCGTTTTCAACTGTACACAGGTATATATTCAACAAATGTTTTCCAATCTTCTCTAAGCGTATGTTCTTCTTGTTCTCTTATTCTATATGTTAAATCTGCAAGCTGCGCATATTCTGTCAACTTAAGTTGCCTTTCTTCATTGGTTGGGACCTCAATCATTTTCCACCTTTGAGCCAATGAAACATGGGCTGCAGTAGTGGCATGCATAAATAACCTTTCCTGACCCCTAGGAATTTCAGTCACAAATCCAAGTCTTTCTGAAGGAGCGTCTCCACCTTCATCGTTCCGTCCAGACACTGAAATCCAATGCTGAGGGCCTTCTGGTGGTTCCCTCACTGCTAGAAGTGAGGTTACAGGGAACCAGGCACAGGGCCTTCTCAGTATTGGCACCTACCCTGTGGAACGCCCTCCCATCAGATGTCAAGGAAATAAACAACTATCTGACTTTTAGAAGACATCTGAAGGCAGCCCTGTTTAAGAAAGTTTTTAATGTTTGATGTTTCATCACATTATTATTATTATTATTATTATTATTATTATTATTAATGTTAATGTTTTGTTGGGAGCCGCCCAGACTGGCCGAGGAAACCCAGCCAGATGGGTGCGGTATAAATAAATTATTATTATTCTAATTATTATTGTTATTCTCTCTGGCTTCTGTAGGGGATGCATTGCTGGCACTCTGGAAGGTGGAGCGCTGCCATATAAATGATATCATCACTCTGGCACTGAAATGTAGCTTCAGCATCCAGCAAGAATACGGGGTTCGCGATACGGAGGTGGGACTGGAACTGCGCGTTAAGATAGGTAATGCATCCTCCCCTACATGGAGCTCAGAGCCTGTGATGCTTGGAAAGTCGAAATGTGCGCCTCTGCCTGAGAGAGACAGGAGCACAGACTGGCACAGCAAGGCAGGAGCTCTCAGGGGTCCTTGCTATAATTTCCCCCGGGTTCTTCTTCTTCTTTAGCGATCACTCGTAGCCGAGTAAGATTGCCTTCCATGAACACAGTTTTAACAGTGAGTCCGCAAGTGACTGTGGAGGCCAATTCTGGATCCACACGTCCTTCCACAGTGGGGACATTGGTTTCCGGGCGGGAGTTGATCATGGTGAGGGTTTGCCAAATGTGTCTTCCTCTTAGCACGTTTCTCTCTTTCGACCTGAGTTCGAGCGTCTTCAAAGCCCATGACACCTTTGGTAAAGGCTGTTGCGTGTTCAGACCCAGAGACCTCCCCCCTAAATAAATTCACACTTGACTCAAATGTTAGTTTTGGTTTTTGGCAGAATTTAGGCCACAACTTTATTGAATACAGAAGGTGAGTGGTTGCATAGGCTCTGGTTTGAGTAGCTCCCTGCACCCTTGAAGACAGCACTGACCCAGGGCACCAGCATAGGTCAGCCAAGGGTGAACACCTGGGTAGGCGAAAAGCCGGGAACAGACTACGTTCACCACCCAGAAGCCCCCCTGGACTCAGGCATGGGCACAACCCCCTCTCAGGGGTTGACCAAACCAAGTTGAGTCCCTGGATTCCTTTAATGGAATACCCTTCACATAGGGATGGTGAGAGTGTTCTCCCATCCCTATCACCTGAACCAGAGCCTATCCGCAACCTTACAAGTTGCGACAATTTGCTGTGTGGCAGGTTAAACCCAAATGGCAACAGCCAATCAGCCAAGTGGGGAAAATTCCTGCCATGCCCCTGTCCCAACGACAGACGACACACGACGGCATAGCAAGGTCAAGCGCAAAATGCCCTAAAAGTAGGGAGAGGTGGGCAGGTGTTCCAATTGCATGAGCTGAAAGAGGAAGCTCTGGGTCACATGCATGGGCATATATAGGTCCCTCAATCTGTTTGGAGTGCGTCCCATTGGCCAGATTGAACCCAACATTGAGGGACCTACCAAGTGGGTGTTGTGGCTGACCAATCTTACCCACCCACAACAGAGGTGGTCAGCCTCCAGGTTTCACCGCAACACGTGCCCTCTTTTAGGGAGGACATGATTTCTCCAATTGGAGCGCTCGCAGGCCAGTATTTCCCAGTTGTCGGTGTTTATACTACATTTTTTTAAACCTCTCTTGTGGACCACCAGCATTACGCTTTCCATTTTAAAGTTCGGAATAGAGTAGCTGCTTTGGAAGACGATAACCAGGCATCCGCACAGCATGACCAGTCCAACCGAGTTGATGTTGAAGAATCATTGCTTTGACACTGGTGGTCTTTGCTTCTTCCAGTACATTGGCATTAGTGTGCCTGTCTTCCAAAGTGATGGGTAATTTTTTTCGGAGACATGTTGATGGAATCAACCCCTGGTTCTAGCCAGCAGGCAATACCTCTCACTTAACAGCCATGCATTACACAGAAGTTACCTAAATCTCTTCTATTCCTCCCATGGTCTGCCAAGGCTCATCCACAGTCCCACTTGTCCTGATGCTTGCCCCCAGGAAAACCAGCTCTTTACTGCGGAATCAGAGCAAACATCCGTTAGGTTTCCCACACATTGGCGTGGGCTCCAATTCAGTGATAAGGAGCGGCTTTCCCCGGGGAAAGAGGCAGGTTAAAGTCAAAACCGCTAGAAAGCATGGGGTGCGTGGAAAACCTCATGGACTCCTGCAAGGTGTCGACGAGCCTTTACTTAACTGTTCATTTCACAGAGTCTTCTTTCTTTCTGTTAAGTTGTGGGTGAACATATCAGACAACTCAGCGATTCTTCAAACAGCTCTTGTTTATTCACAGGCCAGAACAGAACTGAACTGAAGGGTTCAGCCAGCCTGCTTATATAGAGCTCCACTAGAATGCAACAGTAACCATTTTCTGTAACTATCCAATCACTGAACGTCACTTTCAATCCCTTATTTGCATATGTGGACCTGAGTGAAATCTATCTACAGTATCCCCCTGCTGGCCCAGGGTGAGAGCGTCAGTACATAACACTTTCTTTGGCAATCACTCATAGCCGAGTAAGATTGTTTTCCATAAACATGGTTTTAACAATGAGTCCGTAAGTGACTGTGGAGGCCAATTCTGGATCCAGACGTCCTTCCGCAGTGGGGACATTGGTTTCCGGGCGGGAGTTGATCACGGTGTGGATTTGTCAAGCGCGCCTTCCTCTTAGCACGTTTCTCCCTTGCACCCTGAGTTCGAGTGTCTTCAAAGCCTTTGGTAAAGGCTGTTCTCCAACTGGAGCGCTCACAGGCCAGTGTTTCCCAGTTGTCAGTATTTATGCTACATTTTTAAAGATTTGCCTTGAGACAGAGTAGCTCCTTGTTCTCCAGACTGTAAGGAGCCATAAGGAGGAAACGTCGGACTGTCATTCATTTGGAATTTCCCAGACATACCTGGGAATTGGCTGTCAGAAACAGTGTCCGGGCAGTAATAACTGAAATGTCTAGGAAACTCCCATGTCGGGAGTGTAGATTCTGTGGTGAATGCCTTTAAAATAGCTCAAAATCTTTTGCTTCCGGATTTTCACTTTTTGAAATATGGCAACCCTAAGGGAAGGGCCAAGTCAGAAAAGCAGACAATACAGTAGTTTAATAGACCTAAATCCCCCTCACCCTTAAGACCATTAAGGGAGAAATTGGAAGAACAAAACTGTTCCCACAAAAGTAGAGTGGCAAGCTCTAATGACAGAACACCTTCAGTTGGCAAAGTTATCAGGAAGAGTAAGAAACGACACGAAACAGAGAGTCTATAAGGAATGGAGAATATTTAAAGAATACTTTAAAAAATCATTATAAGAATGAAATTCTCTTGGCAGAGCTAGACTGATTCTTGCAAAACAAAAAGTGTAAATAATATTGTGTTAGGACATATGAAGATAACTGAATGTAATATGAGGCTGCATATTATAAAGGAAAGAATAGACATAGTAAACGATAATTTTTGGAAGCCTTTTAAAAGTTTATTTATAGAAATCTTTTTTCTTTTTGCTTTCTTTTTACGAAATTGTATTTGTATGAACATAAAGGACAATTTGTTATTATATTCGTGCAGAACAATTGTATAAAATTATGTACTTGTTTCTCCTTATCTTCTTTTTCTTTTTTCTTCTTTGTTCCAGCTTTGGTATTGAATATTGTTATATATATAGACTTCTCTTTTTCTAATTAAAACTAATAAAGATTATTTTTAAATAAGACCATTAAGTCCCAGCTGCACCACTGACTGGAGGATATGCTATGGCCCTGGATATGGTGGGAATTATTTCCATGCAAAATGAGAACTATTGAATTAATTTCCATTGCCATGTATGATTTCATGTTATACCTGGGATGCTTAACAAACGTCTTTTGCTGCAGCAAATATTATTTCAATCCCCAACTACTAAATAAATGCTCTTGGACAATTAATCAGCAATCTTGCCTGATTTTTGTCCGTGTTGTATGCTGTCCCTTTAGATTTTGTTTTATTTATATGTTTTCATCCATGCATTCTCTCCATTGTTAATCTAGCCATTTCTGTGAGGTGTTCAAATGGATTACGATGTTGTACCTTTCTCCAGGACTATCTGCAGGTCACATCTCAAAAGTTGTGGTAGGAGACAACAGGCACCAGTATTTCCTGGTAATTGGCCGAGCAGTGGATGAAGTGCGGTTGGCCCAGAACTTGGCGAAAGCAAGTGAAATTATCCTGTCGCCAAATTGCTGGGAGCTCTGCGACCGGAAACTAATTGAGGTGGAAAAAATCAAAGATGAGCGAGCTGTTAAGGTGGGTGGGTGGCGGCGGTGGACAACACGCTTGCCGCTGCCTGTTGTGGCATTCTTTCTCTCTACCCAAAGTTTAAACTTCTAATAACTTAATTAGAAACAATTGCAAGTACCAGATTGGCTTAGGATTTAAATATGTGATGTTATAGAATAATATGTTTAAACTTATTATGAAAAGAAAGAAAGATGTTATTTGATTAAGTAAATTTTATGAGAAATTAGTTTTGGAAAACCATCACAATAAAATATCATATTTTTTGCTCTACAAGACTCACTTTTTCCCTCCTAAAAAGTAAGGGGAAATGTGTGTGCATCTTACGGAGCGAATGCAGGCTGCGCAGCTATCCCAGAAGCCAGAACAGCAAGAGGGATTGCTGCTTTCACTGCACACTGATCCCTCTTGATGTTCTGGCTTCTGAGACTCAGAATATTTTTTATCTTGTTTTCCTCCTCCAAAAACTAGCCTTGTGGTCTGGTGCGTCTTATAGAGCGGAAAATACGGTACATTGAAACTCAGCCAGGGGGACTCGAGGAATGTCAACAAAAGTAGAATTATTACAGTTAGGATTTATGTTTGTTTGTTTGTTTGTTTATAAATTTGGAAAATCAATAATTTTTTTTGGAAAACAAAGAAAGACAAAGTTTAAACGTCTGGTGGAGGAAATAGAACATGGCTGAGTTCAAGATCCTTGGCCCTCCCAGGTTAGTGCTGTTTGTTAGAAAAGGCAGATACTCTCTGTGATCTTAGGGTTTATTCACACTTACTTTTGGCTCCATTCTTTCCAGGTAGAGGTCCACACTTTAATACTCTGTGACCAAGCATTTGTTGTTGCTGCTGCTGCTGCTGCTGCTGTTTGCCCTGAGCTTTCCCTACAAAAGCCCACTCTTTAAATCATACTGGTGCTGAACAGGGTTGGGACATGAGGAGACAGATAAGGGGGGAATGTGATGGTAATTTGCATCCAAGGAAATGTGCTTGGGGTCTCGTGGTGCGGGGAGAGATTAATGTTGGGAAGTTGACTGACAGAGGTCATATCTGGCAGAAACAGGGGTGAAGATGGTTAAACAGCTGTAATTCTGTTTGCCAGGTTCGATACATTAGAAATACCCTGGATTTTGACACTGAGGAGTTCTTTGATAGATGCACACAGTACCTGTACCAAAATCGCATCTGTGACAATTTTGGTGAGTTCTTTGGCTATTGTAAGATGTCTAGAAAGAGGTCCATAGATGTCCCTTGAAGGTTGCTGGGCTGGGGCAAGTCGTATGGTGGGGGCTCTCCTTCTCATTTTCTGCAGGCGAAATCTGCCTCCCGATGTGAACCAGATGGCAAAGGCACTAATAATAGGGAAGAGCCCTAAAATACTTTAAATAAGTGCTATGGAGTGAACCTGAAACTATATGCATACAAAGCACATGTCATATCATTCTTAAGTACTTTTAAAATCTGCATACATCACAAAAAACACATTAGGATATTTGGGATTGCATTATACCCGGGTTTACCCACCCTTCGGGATTGTCCACACCTCTTTCCCCCAGGGAAAACAGCTCTTTTAGTGCTCAATCGAAGCAAATAGCAGTCGGGTTTTCTGCAGATTGAGGTTTGTTCTGATTTAAAGCTACAGAGTGGGGCTTTCCCAGGGGCAAGGGGAAAACTGCTTGGACTCATGCCTAGAAAGTGAAGTCAAGTTGAAAACTGCTTGAAACTTGAAAACTGCTTTCTAGGCATGGGAACAGAAGCGGAAGTGTAGACAAGCCTTAAGACAACACAATTTTTTCTTGCCTATTACACAGATCTGGGTAAGGCCTTCCTTATCTATGTGTTCATAAATGCTCTGCAGTACCATTCACACATGGTAAAACTCAGACCGGGCTATTTAAAGGGGTAAAGGGACCCCTGACCATTAGGTCCAGTCGTGGCCGACTCTGGGGTTGCAGCGCTCATCTCGCTTTATTGGCCGAGGGAGCCGCGTACAGCTTCCGAGTCATGTGGCCAGCAGGACTAAGCCGCTTCTGGGGAACCAGAGCAGCACACGGAAACGCCGTTTACCTTCCCGCCAGAGCGGTACCTATTTATCTACTTGCACTTTGACATGCTTTCGAAGTGCTAGGTTGGCAGGAGCAGGGACCGAGCAACGGGAGCTCACCCCGTCACGGGGATTCGAACCACCGACCTTCTGATTGGCAAGTCCTAGGCTCTGTGGTTTAACCCACTGCGCCTGCACTACCAATATCAAAGGCAGCAAATGGCCTTTGTAAAGAGCAGAACTATCAAGAAAGGAGCCAAGCCACAGGTTCAAGTCATACCGCACATCAAATGCCTCATGCAATAAATTGCAAATGTAGAAGATTTCCTAGGAAACATATGCCCAGTTTTGAGATGGGGCACAAAGCCCCATTATTTATACCCTGCCCATCTGGCTGGGTTTCCCCAGCCACTCTGAGCGGCTTCCAACAGAATATTAAAATACAATAATCTCTTACAGATAGGTAGCCGTGTTGGTCTGCCATAGTCAAAATAAAAAAATTCCTTCCAGTAGCACCTTAAAGACCAACTAAGTTAGTTCTTGGTATGAGCTTTCGTGTGCATGCACACTTCAGGTATCTGAAGAAGTGTGCATGCACACGAAAGCTCATACCAAGAACTAACTTAGTTGGTCTTTAAGGTGCTACTGGAAGGAATTTTTTTATTTTTAATAATCTATTAAACATTAAAAGCTTCCCTAAACAGGGCTGCCTTCAGACGTCTTCTAAAAGTCAGGTAGCTGTTTCTCTCTTTGACATCTGGTGGGAGGGCGTTCCACAGGGTGGGTGCCACTACCGAGAAGGCCCTCTGCCTGGTTCCCTGTAACTTGGCTTCTCACAGCAAGGGAACCGCCAGAAGGCCCTCAGCACTGGACCGCAGTGTCCGGGCAGAAGGTGTAATAGTTGCCTAATATAAATACGTCTGATGTCTAGTGACATATACATCATAGTGGCTCGAGGAAATGGCACCAGACCCTCCATCACCCCAAAATTAATTAGCACAGGGATAATCAACTGGCAATTCATGGGGCTGTAACTGGCCCCCATACATTTTGCACAGCCCTGCACAAATACGCAAGTGGGTGCATGGCTGCTGCGCATATCAGGAGAAGCTTCCATCCTGTTCTAAACTTTCCTAATCACGTCTTTCTTTCCTCCGTGAAAATGCTCTCACCTTTCCTCCCTAGAGATTTTGAGAAATGCCTCTGTGTTGCCTCCAAATGACAAACTTGAGAAGTGTTTGAGAAAATACGTGATGAGGAATATCCTAAGAAAGGTACTTCAGTGCTTGACAGTTGCTTTCTTACTATTACGTGGCGTGTTGCAAACAGGCAGCGCTATTGTCATTCTCTGTGTCTTCTTCTTATTATTATTATTATTAAAATTAAGGTAATGTGTGTATTTCTTCCATGTATGAAGCCTCCTGAGTCACAGACCTGAAAGTTACCTTTCTTGAACAAAGGAACTTCAAAAGGAGTCTCCAACATAAAACCGCTAAACTGCACCTCATCAATAAGTCCAGTTAGATAATGTCTATCTAAGTCCAAATAGATAATGTCTATCATCAGCTTATCAATTCTGTGTTGTTTGTGTTACCATCAGCCTGGTTAGTGAATGATCGCTGTGGCAATTTTATATATTGTTCCACCCTGATCTCTGAGCCGTGTGAGATTCCAGGGGTTTTTTTGTGCTTCCCCACGGTTGGGTTTCCTCAGACTGAGGCACACTTTGGTGTCTCCAGAATACATGGTTTATTTACACATATATACAATCTGATCCTTTTAATGAGAGTGAAAGAGGAGAGTGCAAAATATGGTCTGAAGCTCAACATCAAAAAAACGAAGATCATGGCCACTGGTCCCATCACCTCCTGGCAAATAGAAGGGGAAGAAATTGAGACAGTGAGAGATTTTACTTTCTTGGGCTTTATGATCACTGCACATGGTGACAGCAGTCACGAAATAAAAAGATGCCTGCTTCTTGGGAGAAAAGCAATGACAAACCCAGACAGCATCTTAAAAAGCAGAGACATCACCTTGCCAACAAAGGTCCGTATAGTTAAAGCTATGGTTTTCCCAATAGTGATGTATGGAAGTGAGAGCTGGACCAGAAAGAAGGCTGATCGCCAAAGAATTGATGCTTTTGAATTATGGTGCTGGAGGAGACTCTTGAGAGTCCCATGGACAGCAAGAAGATCAAACCGATCCATTCTGAAGGAAATCAGCCCTGAGTGCTCACTGGAAGGACAGATCCTGAAGCTGAGGCTCCAATACTTTGGCCACCTCATGAGAAGAGAAGACTCCCTGGAAAAGACCCTGATGTTGGGAAAGATGGAGGGCACAAGGAGAAGGGGACGGCAGAGGACAAGATGGTTGGACAGTGTTCTCGAAGCTACAAACATGAGTCTGACCAAACTGCGGGAGGCAGTGGAAGACAGGAGTGCCTGGCGTGCTCTGGTCCATGGGGTCATGAAGAGTCGGACACGACTAAACGACTAAACAACAACAACTACCTGAGCCTACGATGGAGGGTTTACAGCATCAGCACCGCAAGAGGGTCTTGCTTATCTCATAGCCACAGCCTTGGATTCCAAAAGAAATCAAGCACGGCTCTGTCACTCAACTGCCCAGCTTCTAACTTCTAGTCTCAACTCTGCTTTTTTGTCTTACTAACAGGCAATTGAGGGTTGGGCCCCCACTCATTTGTCATCCGGCACAGAGCCACTTCCTTTTGGGGGAGGGTGTCTTCTGATATTTTATTTATTTATTTATACTTTTCAAGTTTATACATTTCACTAATTTTACACATTTCACTGATTTTACAGTCATTTTGACATTTCATAACTTGACTTCCTTCCCCCTCTTTCTGCGGTTCCTTAAATTTCTTTTTAATCTCTTCTTTTGCATATCCAAATTAACTGAATTTGCTCATTTATTCATCTTCTTTAAATATATACTTGTAAAACTGCAAAAAAACTTATGGAATATGCAGAAATGGCGAAGCTTACCAGAAGAATAAAAAAATCAAGAATGAGAACATTGGCAGGAATCTTATCCTTGCATTTCCAACATGTCTTACTACTCATCTTGTACGTTCTCCTGTCCTGTTTTTCAGATCGATGACAACCAGCCCCTGGAATATTTATCAGAGCTTCGACCTGTGACGATCGTCTTTGTGAATTTGCAGTTTGACGAAAGCGCCAACACTCACCATGTCTGTAAGGCCATCCAGGATGCCAACACGAAGATTGCGGCGATCATATACCCGCTCAGTGGCAAGATTAACAAGGTCTTCATGTTTGACAAAGTGAGTCTCCTGCAGGCATGGTCCTTATCAGCAAAGCATGGCAACTCTGCGCAGCTTCCATAGATCTGAAAGCTGCGTTTGATAGTATTCCGAGGAAATTACTATGGGATAAACTTGCCTGTTGGGGAATAGATAGAAGGCTATTGTGGCTTATCTCCCAACTTCATGCCGGGTCCGTGGCCAGGGTGAGATTATCCCCTGCTGGAGATCTGACTAACCCAGTGCCAGTAAATAAGGGTGTACGCCAGGGTTGTATTTTAGCGCCTCTTCTTTTTAATTTATTTATCAGTGATATGAGGAACCCATTAGCCGACTCACAAAAATTTATCCACTCCCTTCGTATAGCAGATTACCGCTGTCCTTTACTTCTCTACGCAGATGATGCGGTACTACTCTCTTACTCCAGAGTGGGTTTAAGGAGGGCACTAAAGATTTTTGCGACATATTGCCATTCTAATCATCTGACTATCAACCATTCCAAGTCCAAAGTACTGATATTTTCAAGGAGTCGAAAACTTTATTCATGGAAACTGGAGAGCACGAAAATCGAACAAGTACATAAATTTAAATATTTAGGAATTTATTTTCAATATAATTTAGGGTGGAAAGCGCACGTTGAAAATCTTCAAAACAAGACAAAAGCCCTATCACACTCCCTCCTCCGTTTTTTCTACTCTGAGGGGGCCTTATTCATCCCTGCGGCCTTGAAAGTGTATAGCATCAAAGTGATGGCCACAATGGCCTATGCTGCACCTTTATGGGCTGCCTTTGCAAATCTCTCACCTTTAGAGTCACTTCAAAGCCAATTCTTACGCCGACTTCTAAAATTACCAACATGCGTCCTTATCAGCAAAGCATGGCAAGAGTTGGGGTTGGCACAGATCACTGTAGGATGGAAGGTCCTACAGACATTCTTTATATGATGTACTCATGTCATCAGGGTAGCTGTGGGCACTTTTGAGCTGTGCCCTCAGATAATAATAATAATTATTATTTATTTATTTATTTATTTATTTATTTATTTATACCCCGCCCATCAGGCTGGGTTTCCCTAGCCACTCTGGGCGGCTCCCAATAGAATATTAAAAACACAATAAAACATCAAACATTAACAACTTCTTAAAACAGGGATGCCTTCAGATGTCTTCTAAAAGTCTGATAGTTGTTTATTTCCTTGACATCTGATGGGATGATGTTCCACAGGGCGGGCGCCACTATTGAGAAGGCCATTTGCCTGGTTCCCTGTAACCTCACTTCTCGCAGTGAGGACATAGCTGTCAACTGTTCCCTTTTTTAAAAGGAAAATTCCCTTATTCCGAATAGGATTCCTCGCAAGAAAAGGGAAAAGTTGACAGCTATGGTGAGGGAACCGCCAGGAACCCTTGGCACTGGACCTCAGTGTCTGGGCTGAATGATGGGGTTGGTGACGCTCCTTCAGGTATACTGGGCCGAGGCCGTTTAGGGCTTTAAACACCAACACTTTGAATTGTGCTGGGAAACGTACTGAGCGCCAATGTAGGTCTTTGAGAAATTTTGTTGCAGTCATGTGGTGTGAGTAGCACGTGATGAAAGCTCCCGAGGCGGCAGCCCGGTGGGTGCACCTCTTGCCCCCAACACGGACACAGTAACGTCGCTGGTAGGGGCACAGTTTTCGGCTAAATTATACCCAGACTTATGAGAGATCTCGCAAGCGCACGAGATCGTGTGTAATTTGGGCATGCGGCAATATTGGCAGCACTCCTCTGCCAGTGGCAAAGGCGGCAGAGCAGGAGGAGAAGTGGGGCTTATGGCAACAGATATGGTGGCAGCGGCAGGGGGAAGTGGTACTTCCTGTATCGCCCAAGCAGTGAAACAAGATGTACCAACCCTGCTTCTGGGGTTGGCAGAGGTGTCAGTGGCAATGCCAACCAAACATGCCTCAGATTCCCTCCCTGCTCTCCACATTCTGCAACTGTTAACAGTGCAGTATTATTATTATTATTATTATTATTATTATTATTATTATTATTATTAATTTTATTTTATTTATGATTTTCAGTTGTATACATTTCAATAATTTTACAATCATTTTAACATTTCAAAACTCGATTTCCTTCCCCCCCTTTCTGCGGTTCCTTAAATTTATTTTTAATATCTTCTTAACTTGCTCATTTATTCATCTACTTTAAATATATATTATAAGAGTATGTTTTTAAAGTAGATCAATAAATGAGCAAATTAAGTTAGTTTTATAAAACTGCAGGTTATTACAATAATCCCGCCAATGCTCTTATCTATTTACAGTTTTTTTGTAAACATTCAATAAACCATTATCATTTTTTTAATAAAAAGTTTGCTATCTTGATTTCTTATTTTTTCGGTAAGTTTCGCCATTTCTGCATACTCCATACGTTTTTGCATCTGTTCTTCATTTGCTGGAACTTCTTCTTCTTTCCATTTTTGGGCAAGTCACATGCTTGCCACTGTAGTCATATACGTGAATAAATTTCTATACAGTTTGGGTAGTTCTGTCCCTATAATTCCCAAAAGGAATTAATACAGTGCAGTATTAATAAACACGTTCACTAACCCACCTTTCTTCCAAGAAAAAAAGAATCACCTTTCTTCCTCCCTCTCAGTTTATCCTCCGCAAAAGTCTACAAGGTAGGCTGAGAGGCAGCGATTGGCCAACATCACCCAGTGAGCGCCACGAATGAGCCAGGATTTGAATCATGGCAACATCACCCACAGAGCTGGTCGATGGCCAGTTGGTGTTAAGACATCCTCACTGCAAGCGCTCTCTGTCAGAACTAACCACCAGTGCTGAAAACATAGTGTTCTTCTATTTTATTGTATGGTTTACTTGACATTAGGTTTCCCTACTACAGTGGTGAGACGCAGGTGGCGCTGTGGGTTAAACCACAGAGCCTAGGACTTGCCGATTAGAAGGTCGGCGGTTCGAATCCCTGTGACAGGGTGAGCTCCTGTTGCTTGGTCCCTGCTCCTGCCAACCTAGCAGTTCAAAAGCACGTCAAAGTGCAAGTAGATAAATAGGTACCCCTTCGGCGGGAAGGTAAACGGTGTTTTCCTACGCTGCTCTGGTTCACCAGAAGCGGCTTAGTAATGCTGGCCACATGACCCGGAAGCTGTACGCCGGCTCCCTCGGCCAATAAAGTGAGATGAGCGCCGCAACCCCAGAGTCAGCCATGACTGGACCTAATGGTCAGGGGTCCCTTTACCTTTACCTACCTCGGGTTAAGAACTTAATTTGTTCTGTCGGTCCGTTCTTAACCTGAAACTGTTCTTAACCTGAAGCACCACTTTAGCTAATGTGGCCTCCTGCTGCCGCTGCGCTGCCGCTGCATGATTTCTGTTTGCATCCTGAAGCAAAGTTCTTAACCCGAGGTACTATTTCTGGGTTAGCGGAGTCTGTAACCTGAAGCGTCTGTAACCCGAGCTATCACTGTACTTAGCTTTGTTTCATGTATTATTTTTATGGGACAATTATTTTAGAATTTTATACGGCGGCTTCGGGAGACCATAGCCTGAAAATCTGCACACAGAAACCCTAGATGCCTAAATATCTGCATTTTGCAAATGGCAATAAGCTGCTCTTATAACAACTTCTCCGATGTTCTTGCCCCTGCCCCCATAAGGGTTGCACGTTGCTGTGCATCTTTGGCCTCCCTGGGGATAAACAGTCTGATGAAGGTGCAAATGCTCTGGACAGTGCCAATAAAATCCATGCTTTCTGTTCCACGGCTCTCATGAAAGTAAGGTAAGTGACTGATTGGGCTGGGGATATGTCTTCGGCAGGGTTACGGGTGTCGCTCACACCAGAATCACCACCCCCGGCTTGCCACCCAACGGGACTGTCGACAACTCCACCCTCTTACTCCTTCCTGGCGACGCTTGTGCTGGGATGTGGGTTCAATGCAACAGAGCAAGGTACTGGGAAACTAGGGCCCACCCAGTTTTGTAGAGGTGTCTGGCATGCCCACCTTCTACCATGCCCTAGATTGCAGTGGGCAGTGGTTGGCCGTTGTCTCCCACTCCTCTATCGCAGTACTATTTGCTTCGAGTGGAAAGGGGTGGAAGTGTAGACGTGGGTGAGGAGTAGAGGCCCCAGCCCTTTGCCCAGACATGTTACTCAGTGCTGAAGGGAAAGGACTGTGCTAGGGGAAGGAAAGCAAACCAGAATGGCTGAGCAACCCTGAGGAGTTTCGGCGGTTGGGTGTGGTTGGCTGGTCTCTTTCTGCTCCAAAGGGGAGGAGACTGTCTGTTTTATGTTTTCTAACAGGCATTCCAACGAGGAACACGGCAGCATTGCTGGATCCTGGTGCAAGCTTAGTTGGATATAATAGGAAGCCAGTATAATAAATGAAGGGACACGGGTGGCACTGTGGGTTAAACCACAGAGCCTAGGACTTGCCGATCAGAAGGTTGGCGGTTCAAATCCCTGTGACGGGGTGAGCTCCCGTTGCTCAGTCCCTGCTCCTGCCAACCTAGCAGTTTGAAAGCACGTCAAAGTACAAGTAGATAAATAGGTACCACTCCGGCGGGAAGGTAAAAGGCATTTCCGTGCGCTGCTCTGGTTCGCCAGAAGTGGCTTAGTCATGCTGGCCACATGACACGGAAGCTGTATGCTGGCTCCCTCGGCCAATAAAGCGAGATGAGCGCTGCAACCCCAGAGTCGGCCACGACTGAACCTAATGGTCAGGGGACCCGAGTGTGAATTTCATGCTCTTTATTCAGCTCATAGTAGCAATGAATGAAAGTTTCCCCAAAACGTCTAGCTATATATACATTATTTACACAATGGGCCCCACGTGATTGGCTAATTCTGGGCTACTCCTGTAGGCCGATCAGGTTGCTGATTCACTTCATCCAGGAGCCTGATTGGCTGCTCCTGCAGGTCAATCAGGTTGCTGATTCACTTCCACCTGGAGCTGGATTGAGTGACTCCTGCGGACCAATCAGGCTGCTGCATTCTGGATCCTATTGTTCTAGGATTCAGCTCAGTACATAACAATAAGGCATACAGCCAAAATCGCCAGTTGATCCAGGACTCTTGAAACCGATTTTTGCTAATTCCCCCTTCCCAGTCCAATGATGCTTGTAATTGCTGAACCAGTTCCAAACTGAGTTTCCATTATGGTTTAAGAAAAAGTGGGCCTCAGAGGTCCAGGAAAGGTGTTGGCTATCGGACTCCTTGGCCCGCAGGGTCAACTCTAATCCTGTCCCTAGAATTTGAAAGAAGCTAAAGGCGGGAGTCAACATCACACTGTTACGAATGTTTCATCTATGTAATTGTATTCATTTGCCCAGAAAGCAAGGCAGAGGGTGAGACCTGCTCTGGACAGGTAGATATGGTTTCATTAGGGGAGGTTCTTGGGGTTCCTGGCTTTACGCAGTTTTGCATTTCTGTGTGGACTCCCCAGAATTGAACCCTCACATAAGCTACAAGTTCGCTGTAGGTGCAATATTGCATACCATGGGAATGAAAGCACTCACCAGAGACAAAAAGTTCACACGATGCTACAGAACGGCTGGGGAGCACATCAACACAGGTGGACACAGGTGGGGCTATGGTCTAAACCACTGAGCCTCTTGGGCTTGCCAATCAGAAGGTCAGTGGTTCGAATCCCGCAACGGGGTGACCTCCCGTTGCTCTGTCCCAGCTCCTGCCAACCTAGCAGTTCGAAAGCACACCAGTGCAAGTAGATAAATAGGTATCACTGTGGTGGGAAGGTAAACAGCATTTCCGTGCGCGCTGGTTTCTGTCACGGGGTCCTGTTGCACCAGAAGCAGTTTAGTCCTCTGGCCACATGACCCGGAAAGCTGTCTGCGGACAAACGCTGGCTCCCTCGGCCTGAAAGCGAGATGAGCGCTGCAACCCCATAGTCGCCTTTGACTGGACTTAACCGTTCAAGGGTCTTTTACCTTTACCTTTTCTCTCTCTTGTGCTTTCAGACTTGTCTCCATTGGAGTCACCAGTGGGCCAGTTTTCTGTGGAGTAGTTGGCCATCGTTTGAGACATGAATATACAGGTATCGTGACTGTAGTCTCTTGTACCTTCCCTGTGTTCAAGGCCAGTTTTATGGATGTTGGTGCAGTAAGTGAAAGATTCGCTCCCACCTCAGTGCTTCCCAGCAGTGCTTCCTTGTTCGCCCCCTCGTGTCCTGTGCTTTGGCAAACACCAGCACCGGCTTCCTTCACCTGCAGACTCCTGCTCCTGTTACCGCTGCCTGGAGCCTTTGCCTTGCTGCTCAACCCAACTAGTGTTTCATCAGTGTGGTGTAGTGGTTAAGAGCGGTGGACTTGTAATCTGGTGAACCGGGTTCACTTCCCCACTCTTCCACATGCAGCTGCTGGGTGACCTTGGGCTAGTCACACTTCTCTGAACCCTCTCAGCCTCACTCACCTCACAGAGTGTTTGTTGTGGGGGAGGAAGGGAAAGGAGAATGTTAGCCGCTTTGAGACTCCATAGGGTAGTGATAAAGCGGGATATCAAATCCAAACTCTTCATCATCATCATCTCTTGGTGGGTTGCCTTCTCCAGGTTGCTGCTTCTAAGGATTCTCCCGTACCGCACAACTGGGCAGAAATCTAGCTGCTTACGATGGGGTGAAAATTTGCATGCTGTGAAGGACTTGCTCACAAATTTATTGACAGCTGCAAAAATTATGATAGCTAGGTAGTGGAAGGGGCAAGCAGAATATAAAATGAAAGAATGGTATAAAGAGGTGTGGGATATAGTTATTAATGATAAATTAACATGTGCCATTAAGGTAAAACGGTGATTACGGAGGAGAAATCATTTTGAAGGGTATTTGTAGAACTTGTACTGTTAAAATGGAAAGGGGTTAAACCATCGTAAGAGGTGTTGAAATTTTGGGAGGTTGGATAGTTACAGTGGAATGGTCATGGGGGTGGAGTGCACATTTTATTATTATTTATGTATTATTATTTTTTGTCAAAACAATATAATAAATTAAAAATAATAATAATTAAAAAGCAAAATTTATATACCAAAAAAAGGGGGAGGAATCTTGCTGCTGAAATCCTTTTGGCTTATAGCATTGGCTTTTCCTGTGTCCTCTATTTATTTATTTCCCTGTGTCCTCTATTTATTTATTTTCCCATGTTCTCTATTTATGCAAATGTTTAAGCCTCCAAAGTAGTTTACATTAAAAGAAACATATAGTAGCCACAAAATAGTTCAATAATAAAAAAACCAAATAAAGCGTTAAAATGCACAGCAACATTAAAGAAACAACAAGATGCAGTGCTCATCCACTCTTCTGTTCACCCTGTTGCTTTCTCCTGGGAAAATCCCATGGTTTAGCACTGAATTCAAGCAAATGGCCTTGGTCCTGTATACTGAAGGAGCGTCTCCACCCCCATCATTCAGCCCGGACACTGAGATCCAGCGCTGAGGGCCTTCTGGCGGTTTACTCATTGCGAGAAGTGAGGTTACAGGGAACCAGACAGAGGGCCTACTCGGTAGTGGCGCCCTCCCTGTGGAACACCCTCCCTTCAGATGTGAAGGAAATAAGCAGCTATCCTATCTTTAAAAGACATCTGAAGGCAGCCCTGTTCAGGGAAGTTTTTAATATTTAATGCTGTATTGTTTTTAACACTTGATTGGGAGCTGCCCAGAGTGTCTGGGGAAACTCAGCCAGATGGGCGGGGTATAAATAATAAATTATTATTATTATTATTATTATTATTATTATTATTATTATTATTATTATTATTAACACGAATTGCCATTTGCTCTGATTTAGTGCTAAAGAGCGGTGGGTTTTCTGTGGGGAAGCTGTGCAGCAAGGGTAAAACCACTACAGTGGTACCTCAGGTTACATACGCTTCAGGTTACATACGCTTCAGGTTACAGACTCTGCTAACCCAGAAATAGTGCTTCAGGTTAAGAACTTTGCTTCAGGATGAGAACAGAAATCGTGCTCTGGCGGCGTGGCGGCAGCAGGAGGCCCCATTAGCTAAAGTGGTGCTTCAGGTTAAGAACAGTTTCAGGTTAAGAATGGACCTCCGGAACGAATTAAGTACTTAACCCGAGGTACCACTGTACTGGAAAAGCAGAAAGCCACTTGGCCCCTGTGCTTTCTAAGCAAGGGACACACAGAAGTCTGGGCGAGCCCTGAGACATCCTGAGTAGGCGGCCACAAGGAAAGAGACCTAACAGCCAGACCACGCCTCTAAATCGCCCTGCTGCGGACGCTCCCTCCCAGAAAGAGTCCCCCATCAGGTCTTGTTGAGACCTGGTGCTGTGAATGGAGGGAATTAATCAGGTTTCCATGAGATGGGCCTGCGGGACTTGTCATTTATTTGCCCACTGCCAGCTGTGCCACAGGAAGTTCCATCTTTGGTTGGCCAATCGGTGCCAAAGAAGGATAGAACTTTTTTATGTATGCCACAATAGCAGCAAGAATACTCATTGCAAAGTATTGGAAGACACAAGATCTACCCACCCTGGAAGAATGGCAGATGAAGGTGATGGACTATATGGAACTGGCGGAAATGACTGGCAGAATCCGAGACCAGGGAGAAGAGTCGGTGGAAGAAGATTGGAAGAAATTTAAAGACTATCTACAGAAACACTGTAAAATTAATGAATGTTAGAATGATGTCGGAATGAAGTTAAGGGGTTTTTAGCAGCAATGTTACAAAGGAGTATGTAAAAATGGATTGTTAACAGGTGAGAATCTAAAGTTATAATATATTAAGATAAAGGATTAAGATAAAAACAAAGAGGGAAAGGATTTGCTGAATTAACTAACTGAACTGGAATACAAAAAAGGGAGGTGTAAGGAGGTCAGGGAAACAAGTAAATGAAAGATAAGACATGGAAAGATTGATTTGTTTTTAATTGTTTTTATTTTTCTGTATTTTGTATTTTCTTTTTTCTTTTTCTTATTTTTGTAACCCTTTCTGAAACTTTAATAAATATCATTTTTTAAAAAAAGGAAGTTCCATCTTTTGGTCTGGCAGAAGTGTTGTCCGGTGCAAGGCAGTGCTTGAGGTGGCCCAGATGTAATGCCGCTCCTGTTTCTCTGTGTTAAGAGACCAGCTAGAAGAAAGACAAAGTATGTTTTGTCCTTCTTGTTTCTCCCGTGACACAGTCATCGGCCGGAAAGTGAACCTTGCGGCCCGGATGATGATGTATTATCCTGGGGTAGTGACCTGCGATGCTGTCACTTGCGTCAAATCCAAGTTGCCATCCTATTTCTTTGAAGAGCTCCCGTTAATTGAGATGAAAGGTGTTCTGAACCCTGGGACAGTCTATAAATTCCTTGGAGTCACGGAGAAAACGTAAGTATTACCTTCGTGTACAGCCGGGCAATAAAAGGGTGGGTTTTTTTTTGTCATGATGGGTTACTAAAACCCTGGCGTGGGACACTTTTGAATGAAGAATGGGCTCAGGGAACGAAAGCAGCTCCCAGTTTGAGTTGAAGAACTTACGAGGTTTCCTTTTCTTGTCCTTAATCCTTTAGAATGATTTACAAAGCATATCTGAGCCGAGAGAGATGCGAATATTACCCTTTGCTGGGTAGGTGACATATTCTTCATTCAGCGACATTGATGATGATCATTTATTGGAGCAAGAGAGAGAAAAGGCTATGGATCTGTGATATTCAAATGGTTACGTATTATAATCAGCTCTGTTATTGATGTTCAGGTGCAATTGCTGTTGCCTTTGTAGCCCAAACAGCACCACCCATGCAGAAAGAGGTACCAATAAGGGGGGGCAAGGTTTGCAGACATAACCCCCACCCTGCCTCCTCCCCAAAAGGAATCTTAAGAGGGGAACTTTCAAAAGCTGCAATGCCCTAGGGCAGTGATGGCCAAACTTGGCCCTCCAGCTGTTTTGGGACTACAACTCCCATCATCCCTAGCTAACAGGACCAGTGGTCAGGGATGATGGGAATTGTAGTCCCAAAACAGCTAGAAGGCCAAGTTTGGCCATCACTGCCCTAGAAGATCAAATGATATCATTAAGTACCAAGAATACAATCCAGCCAGATTTCAGAGAGGGAGCCATGCTAACCCGTAGAAACAAAACAAAACAAAATCAGACCAGACCAGTGACATCTTAATCAAGTGAGAGTTAAAAGATTTTGAAACCCCACTAGGCTTAACTCTCCCACTGAGAGCAATGGGGCTGCTGCATGCTTAAGCCTAGACTTGATTATGTCTTTCATGTAAAAAGGCTTATTTTTAAAATCTGGCAGCATTTATTTATATACATTATGTTCGCATCTTACGCGGGGCTTTCGTTCTGGGGATAGCATGTAGAAATAGTGCGTCGTCAGCAAAAACCAGGAAATGGTCCATAAAGAACACACTTCATAATATCCTGCCACATCCTCAGAATATTTTTCTCTGCCTCTTTGTTCTCCATCCTCCCACCTCCTTTCTCGACTCCTGGGTCCTTCCCAACACAAGCTTCTTAAAGCGTAGACTTGCAGCTAACAGCACGTAAGAAGTGGGTTATGGGTTAAACAAACAAACAAACAAAAAACAAATAAGCACTCAAAAACTCAGATGTAGGATAACACTGAAATGTTAGCACCGGTGGAAGTTTTCTGCATTCAGAACGCAAATTTAAATTTTGAATTCAAAATATGAACAATTTCATGAATATTTGTTTGAGTCGTGCGAGGCTTCCTCTTTTGAAGATGTCCCACTGGCTTTATTTGCTTCCCCTAGGCCGCAAGAAGGAGACGGACCTCTTTGAAAACTTGCTGAGTGATTTTAAAGCTGACAGAAAAAGCCGCATTATCATCTACGAAGGCCTCATGGGATATGGAAAAAGCCAGCTGTTGGCTGAGATTGCCTTCTTAGGACAAGACACAGGCCACAGGTTAATGCTTTTAACCGTACTTTGCTGTGTATTCCAAACTCTCTTGACTCGGGGCTGGGCAGCAAAGAGTCTTTAACTCCAGAAACACTTCCCTGTCCCCCATGTAAGCAGGCTCTATTGGTAAAACCAATTTGGTGTTTCGCAACTTTCTGACTAGTTGCAGGACCTTAGCCAGACCTAGCAGAGTAAACGCAGAATCCACGGAAGCAATTGGCAACTTGGCTTCAGACAGGATAGACGAAGCAGGAACCAGGAACTTGTAGTTAGGTGTTTATTATATACAGTGGTGCCCCACAAGGCGAATGCCTCGCAAGACGAAAAACTCGCTAGACGAAAGGGTTTTTCGGTTTTGCGTTGCTTCGCTAGACGAATTTCCCTATGGGCTTGCTTCACAAGATGAAAACGTCTTGCACTTTTTAAAAAAATCCGCTTGAAGAGGCGCAGTTGCGACGGACCGTGCTTCGCAAGATGAAAAGCATCGCAAGACGAAAAGACTCGCGGAACGAATTCTTTTCGTCTTGCGAGGCACCACTGTACAGTGGACTATTTACAGGAACAGAACACGGATCTTTTGCTAGCTCTCTCTGACACGATTCACAACTCCTACACTGACACACAGAACTCTGAACCTCTGAACTAACACATTCCAGTTAGTAGGCCATAAATTAATTGAGAGCCAGTGTGATGTAGTGGTTAAGAGCGGTGGACTCGTAATCTGGTGAACTGGGTTCGCGTCTCCGCTCCTCCACATGCAGCTGCTGGGTGACCTTGGGCCAGTCACACTTCTTTGAAGTCTCTCAGCCCCACTCAGCTCACAGAGTGTTTGTGGTGGGGGAGGAAGGGAAAAGAGAATGTTAGCCACTTTGAGACTCCTTCGGGTAGTGATAAAGCGGGATATCAAATCCAAACTCTTCTAATTATCACTCCCTTGAAAGAGCTTGACCAATCAGGGAGCTGTCTCCATGCCTCTGTTATCACCAGGCAGACTTACTCCTTCAGATTGCCTTCTGGCTGCCTGCCAAACCTTAATTGACTCTGTGTGAGTAGCTGCCCGTACACAGTTTCCCAACAAGATCCGTTCCAGAAGCCCTTCCCAGCTGTTTCTTTCTGGTGGGCAACAGCCACCTGTGCCCTTGTACGTTCGGGCAGAGGAGGCTAACCACTCAGTTCAAGGGTCTGATCTTCCCCCACCCAGCAGCAAATGTTTCTCCATCGGTCGTGGAAGAGGCAGTGAAACCTTTTCACCAATAGTTCTTGCCATCATGCAGGGTGGTGGCGATGGAGCTCACAAAGATCAATGTATGGCAGAACTTCTTTGTCATCCGGACCCTCATGGCTATGTTTCTGGGGATTGATACTTGCAAGACCTACGATGCAAGACAGTATATCCTTGTGACCAGAATCCGAGGAGTAGTTAAGGAAGAGTATTTCTGCCTTCTCAACAATCTCTATCATGTTAAGGTAAAGATGCAAGCAGGCAAGACCTTTATCTCTTCTGAATTCATTTTCCTGGTGCTTGGTGATTTGTTTGTGAAATATACTCGGAGTCCTGTAGTGATTTCATGCTCTTTGCTTGTAAAACAGTGATTGAATTGCCCCCCAAACCTCAGGCTTTTATACACATTATTTACACAATGAGTCCCGTCTGATTGGCTGATTCTGCTTCCCTCCTGGAGCCTGATTGGTCTTTTCCTGCAGGCCAATCAGCTGTTGCATTCTAGGATCCTACCAGCCTAATAGGCTGATTAACTTCTTCCTGGAGCCTGATTGGTCTTCTCCTGCAAGCCAATCAGTTGTTGCATTCTACGATCCTACTAGCCTATTGTTCTAGGATCCAAGGTTCGTTCATAACAGTTTGTTTGTTTGCTTGTTTGTTTTACGTATTCCGATAGCACAAACTAATATAAAATACATTGACATAGTATTTAAAAAAAGCTGCAACCATGTTGGTTTGCAGAAGATTCTCTGTTCTTCTCAGGAAACTCTGGAAATTATATCTCATTGAGGGGAATGGGAGATGTCTCCTAACATCTCTCTTAAGAACCGTTAAACTACATTTTACAGGATACTCTGGGGGAAGCCATGACTGATTAAAATTGTATGGTGTTGTTTTAAATGGAGAGGGCAGGTGGCACCTCAGGCAGTTTCTGGGGTGGCAAACCAGTAGCACTAATACACTACAGAAGGCAATGAAGAAGTGAAAAAACACTCCTATTGTGGCGGCTAAATGAATTTGACACTCCCACCAATGTTTTCTTCCTTGTTGCTGACTGTAGTTACGCAAAATAAAAGAGCCCTGAATAGTCCAGCTCCCAGTATTTCAGGCAACTCAGCTAAAGCATCCAGGACAGATGCCCATTGAAACAGCGATCCTAGGCCATTTACCTTCCCGCCACAGCGGTACCTATTTATCTACTTGCACTGGCGTGCTTTTGAACTGGTAGGTTGGCAGGAGCTGGGACAGAGCAACAGGAGCTCACCCTGTTGCATGGATTTGAACCGCCGACCTTCCGAGCAGCAAGAGGTTCAGCAGTTTAGACCACAGCGCTGCCAGCATCCCAAAAATGGTAAATGGTGTTTCTGTGTGCTCTGGTTTCCATCACGGTGTTCCTTTGCGCCAGAAGCAGTTTAGTCATGCTGGCCACATGGCCCGGAAAGCTGTCTGTGGACAAACGCTGGCTCCCTCGGCCTGAAAGTGAGATGAGCGCCGCAACCCCATAGTCACCTTTGATTGGACTTAACCTTCTAGGGGTCTTTTACCTTCACCTATAATGTATATAGAGGGATGCGGGTGGCGCTGTGGGTTAAACCACAGAGCCTAGGGCTTGCCGATCAGAAGGTCGGCGGTTCGAATGCCCGTGACGGGGGGAGCTCCTGTTGCTCGGTCCCAGCTCCTGCCAAACTAGCAGTTTAAAAGCACATCAAAGTGCAAGTAGATAAATAGGTACCACTCCGGCGGGAAGGTAAACGGCGTTTCCGTGCACTGCTCTAGTTCGCCAGAAGCGGCTTAGTCATGCTGGCCACATGACCCAGAAGCGAGATGAGCGCCGTAACCCCGGAGTCATCCACGACTGGACCTAACGGTCAGGGGTGCCTTTACCTTTATAATGCATATACAACACATATAAAATAATTTTTTCCTTATCAGTCTGGCTGAGTCGCAAGTTCACAGGGTGAGAAACCAATACCTTATGGTTTCAAATGAATTTGAGTTTGCTTCTTACCATATGCACTTCTGACAAGGAATGTAGAGCATTCTGTCGCTAACAAAACCACGTGTGATTTCTCTGTTTGGTTTCTCTGGTCAGTTCCCCACATCAGAAGAGGTTTCCAAAATGAGTAATGAAGCAAAGAATGAAAAGCTGGAGAACATTCTCGTCAATATTCTAAAGAATGTAAGTGATACTTTTCAGGCACGGTGGGCAGCAGTTATTATGTTCTTGGCAGCTCCCAATAAACTGGCTTGGTGATATACAACTAGGTCCTACTTAGAGTAGGCTCAATGAAATCAATGGACCTAAGTATGTCCATTGATTTCATTGGGTCTGCTCCAAGTATGGCTAACACCCATTGCAGGGTTTCCCAAACTTGGGTCTCTAGCTGTTTTTGGACTACAATTCCCATCATCCCTGACCACTGGTCCTGCTAGCTAGGGATGATGGGAGTTGTAGTCCCAAAACACCTGGCGACCCAAGTTCAGGAGAGACTGAGGTCCCAACCAAAGAAGAGGGGCAACTTAAGTTGACAGACTATGCACAACTTGCAGACTTAACATATAGAATAAGAGAACAAGAAGAACATACACTTAGAGAAGATTGGAAAACGTTTATTGAATATATGGGAAATAACTGTGTACAGCAGAAAATGCTGGCAGCATTAAGATAAATTCAACAGTGTGAACAAGTTTTGATGGCTGTAATAATGGAATACTGAATGGTTTAGTTTTTGTAAAATATGCAGGGATTCTATGATATGTGAAATGAACCATGGAAAGAGAAGAAGGGAAGTCACTGATATCTTAAGGATGTAAAACGAGTACGGTATTTGAAATTGTAAAATAGAAAATTTAATAAAAATTATATATAAAATTATATATAAAAAGGAAAGACTGACCCACTGATGTCTATCACATTTACTACCCCACAACAACGTCAGAACCATCTGCATTCAGTTGATGCTGTAATCTTTCTGGTTTGAAGTTGATTTTGTAGAACCAGACCATGGTATATGGGAATCTATCTCTAGGCAAACCCATAGATCCTAACCACTGAAACATGGCTGATCAACTGGGTCCCTATGATATGGATCCATTTCTCAATACAATCTTTATCTCACCCCTGACAGCCACACATTTTTTTAAAAAAAGAATATTTATTGAATTTTATAACAAATAAAAATACAAATCTCAGTCATATTATATACAAAATAAAAAAATTCCTTCCAGTAGCACCTTAAAGACCAACTAAGTTAGTTCTTGGTATGAGCTTTCGTGTGCATGCACACTTCTTCAGATAGTGTGCATGCACACGAAAGCTCATACCAAGAACTAACTTAGTTGGTCTTTAAGGTGCTACTGGAAGGAATTTTTTTATTTTGACTATGGCAGACCAACACGGCTACCTATCTAATATTATATACATTTATTCTCCCTCCCTTCCACCTGTACTTCCCTCAACTCCCCCTCTTTTGTCTGATTTTATTTATTGTCTCCTGCATTTTTTATATAAAATTAACTTCCCTTATCATTTCTCTAAATTACAGTGGTACCTCGGGTTAAGAACTTAATTCGTTCTGGAGGTCTGTTCTTAACCTGAAACTGTTCTTAACCTGAAGCACCACTTTAAGCTAATGGGGCCTCCTGCTGCCGCTGTGCCGCCGTTGCACGATTTCTGTTCTCATCCTGAAGCAAAGTTCTTAACCTGAGGTAATATTTCTGGGTTAGTGGAGTCTGTAAGATGAAGTGCATGTAACCTGAAGCATATGTAACACGAGGTACCACTGTATATGTTGTGCAATTAAGATTCTAGCCGCTGTTGTGGCATACATAAACAGTGTCCATTTTTCTTTTGGCAGCTCTTGATTTGAAATACCCAACAAGAAGGCTTCAGGATGTTTAACAAAATTCATTTTAAACATTTTTTTCCAATTCATTATATTTCATTTCCCAATGTTTTTAATACATTTACACTCCCACCACATATGATAAAAAGTTCCTTCCTTTTCCTTACATCTCCAACATCTATTATTTTCTTTCCTAAACATCTTAGCCATTTTCACTGGTGTAATATACCATCTATACATCATTTTCATGTAATTCTCTCTTAACAGCCACACACATTTTAATCATGGTGTGGAAACTGCTTTGGTCATGGTTTCAGCCGTAAGGAGGGGGGAAAGTTTTTTTTTAGTTTTACAATGACTAGTACAGTATTAGGAAAAATAGTAGTAAGTACAGGAAAGAGAGGGGACCATCAGGTTGCAGGGTGGTTTTGAAAATATTGCAGTTGCTTTTTAAAAAACCACCAGCAGCATCATGCAGACTGGATTAAGGAAATTCAGTTTTCTGCCTCTAGGTACATTCTTTGGAAGAGTGGGCTATAAATTTGATAAGTAATAAAATAAGAACAGCAACAAAAATATATATGTAGTGACTAAATCAAAGGCTAAACAGTGAGTTTATTTATTAGAACTCTTCTATAATGCGGGTGGCGCTGTGGGTTAAACCACAGAGCCTAGGACTTGACGATCAGAAGGTCGGCGGTTCGAATCCCCACAACGGGGTGAGCTTCCATTGTTCAGTCCCTGAACCTGCCAACCTAGCAGTTCGAAAGCACATCAAAGTGCAAGTAAATAAATAGGTACCGCTCTGGCGGGAAGGTAAACAGCATTTCCGTGCACTGCTCTGGTTTGCCAGAAGCGGCTTAGTCATGCTGGCCACATGACCCGGAAGCTGTACGCCGGCTCCCTCGGCCAGTAAAGCGAGATGAGTGCCGCAACCCCAGAGTCAGCCATGACTAGAGCTAATGGTCAGGGGTCCCTTTACCTTTATAATGCCTTCCAAGCAATGTAAAGAAAAAATGAAACAATTTAAAATGCGTACCAGACACGAACCATCTAAGATAAAAGCTCCTGGTAATGCAGGGAAGAGTTAAAAAGTACAGCTCCCTGCAGGAGTTATCACTTCATTTTTTGTGGGGTTTGTTGTCATTTTAGGCAGTGTTGAAAGAAGTTCTCATTTTTGTCATTGATGAAGCTCAGTTCATGGACCCGGCCTCGTGGGACTTCCTGGAGAACTTGCTAAGCGATATCGGCATCTTTGTGGTCATGTCGTTGTCTCCATCACCCCGCAAGGGGAGACTGCCTTGCGCTGCCGCAGCGCGGCTCATGAGCAGCGAAGACACCACCTACGTTCAGCTAAGGGAGTTGACCCCTTCAGTCATCGTTCAGAAGGCCTGCCAAGATCTTGGGGTGGTCAGCATCGCCAGGGAGCTTGAGACGTAAGTGGGAAGTGCTTGTCCAGTGGATCTTTTAAAATTTTCTCTTGAACCATTTTGTTGTTGTTGTTTAGTCATTTAGTCGTGTCCGACTCTTCGTGACCCCATGGACCAGAAGAGCCAGGCACTCCTGTCTTCCACTGCCTCCCGCAGTTTGGTCAAACTCATGCTGGTAGCCTCGAGAACACTGTCCAACCATCTCATCCTTCTCCTTGTGCCCTCAATCTTTCCCAACATCAGGGTCTTTTCCAGGGAGTCTTCTCTTCTCATGAGGTGGCCAAAGTATTGGAGTCTCAGCTTCACGATCTGTCCTTCCAGTGAGCACTCAGGGCTGATTTCCTTAAGAATGGATAGGTTTGACCTTCTTGCAGTCCATGGGACTCTCAAGAGTCTCCTCCAGCACCATAATTCAAAAGCATAAATTCTTTGGCGATCAGCCTTCTTTATGGTCCAGCTCTCACTTCCATACATCACTACAGTGGTACCTCGGGTTAAGAACTTAATTCGTTCCGGAGGTCCGTTCTTAACCTAAAACTGTTCTTAACCTGAAGCACCACTTTAGCTAATGGGGCCTCCTGCTGCCGCCACGCCGCTAAAGCACGATTTCTGTTCTCATCCTGAAACAAAGTTCTTAACCTGAAGCACTATTTCTGGGTTAGCGGAGTCTGTAACCTGAAGCATATGTAACCTGAGACTAAGAGTACATATTGATATAGGTATGTATTAGATAATATGTAAAGAAATATACAATACTGTAATAAAGTACATTCATTTGTAAAAAAGGAATATACAACAGGAAAGACAGGAAGTCTAGTGTGTTGGTATGTATATGATTTTTTTTGGGGGGGATTGTTATTGTTTTTTCTCTTTGTTCTTTCTTTTTTGTTTCATTTTCTTTCTAGGTATATAAAATTTGTATATAATTTTTGTATACATGTTGGAAATTATATTATAGTAAGTCCTGTAATGTAATGTGACAACATTTACTGATTTAATATAAGAAAGTTAATAAATAAATAAAATGCAAATTAAAATAATAATAATTAAAGTGTCCCCGGATTCATTCAAAAAAATCTGGTAACCTTATCCTAGAACTCACTTGTGACTCTCTGTCCCCAGGTTCTTAATACAAAGAAGCCATGGGAACCCATTGTACTGCGAGGAACTCCTGCGGAATCTCCACTTAAACAACGTCCTTCAGTTCCACATGCTAGAGGAAGACGAAGAGAGAGAAGACGAATGGGACAACCTTTTCAGTAAGCGGCCACTTATTAACTGGCGTGGATTTCTGTGCCAATTCTCCTGTAGAACGGCTAGTTCTCCCATTTTGGCAGCATCCTAACATCTCCTTTAGGAAAGGCTCAATGACACACAGCTGGCCTGCAACGGCAGCAGGAGCCGGCCGTGCAACAAGACGCAGACCAGCAGATTTTGCAGGGAAATCCAAGAGGAGTCACTGCTTAACGGGGAGCAGGGGAGTCACAAGGGGTACCCGCAGGAACACCAGGTCCTCAGAATGCTCAATCTGAGGTTTTTTCGGGGTTCCACGACACTCTCGCAGTCACCCCAATCTTCAAAGCGCTGGGGTTCTTTCAACCGAAAGAACTTCCATCCGCCATTAATCGCGCAGCCAACCGGAAGTCCCGTCTAACTTCCCATTTTAGGGAAGTTTTTAACATTTGATGTTATATCGTGTTTTTAATATTCTGTTGGGAGCCGCCCAGAGTGGCTGGGGAAACCCAGCCGGATGGGCGGCTATAAATAATAAAATTATTATTATTGTTATTGTTATTATTTTATTACACTGCTTAGTCATGACTAAGCTTTTATATCCATTCTTCCTTTGCTTCTTTCTTTCTGGGAGAGTAACATTCTTGATGCTGTAGTCTCATACATGAATAAGTTTCTATACAGTTTAGGTACTGTCGTTCTGTCCCTATAATTCCCAATAGAAAAGCTTCTGGGTTTTTTTACAAACGTTATTTTAAACATCCTTTTCAATTCATTATATATCATTTCCTGGTAAGCTTTAACCTTACTACAAGACCACCCCATATGATAAAAGAACCTTCTTTCTCTTTATATTTCCAACACTTATTTGATTGAGATTTATACATTTTTGACAATTTACTTGGTGTTAGATACCATCGGTATATCATTTTCATATCATTTTCTCTCTGATTATAATATGCTGTAAATTTTATATCCCTATTCCACAATTGTTCCCACGTTTCCATGTCTATATTATGACCAATATCTATTGCCCAATGTTTCATTGAGGATTTTACTGGCTCATCCTTTGTCCCCCATTCCAATAATATTTTACACATTTTAGACAGCACTTTTACATTACATTCCAACAGGTCTCTCTCCAGTTGTGATATTTGTTCCCCAAATCCTTGAAAACACGGTATTTAAACCCTGTTATCTCGTTGTTCTTTCTCCGTGCAGCTATTACTGCTCTCAAGACTCAAACCTCCAGGACCTCCAGTGAGTCGGATTCATACATTTGCACCATCACACAGAACGTGAAGATGCACAACATAATGCTCCCTCCGACATTAAAAGGTGAGGCATTGGGCCTGTCTCTGTGAAATCCTTCCTCCTGAAGTATGTACAGCATGGGACGTTTGGCTTTTTATTAAAGTTATATTTTAAAACCTTTTTCAGTTTGTTATATATTGTGTCCCAGAAGGCTTTCACTTTAGAACAGGTCCACCACATATGGAGGAAATTCCCTGAGAGGGGTTTTTAGCCAGCTGAGTATCTTTGTACAAATTATAGAAGTCAAGGATTTTAGACAGAATATCCAGCTTTCCTCTCTGATAAAGCTGACATTTGATTGTGCTATTCATCCTTCGGCGGCATTTTTAATGTTGGCCTGTTTTCTCACTTCATGACTTAATTTCCCCCCCCGTCTAGGGATTGCTCTGGCTGAGTTGGACAACATGAACCCTTCTGAGCAGATGGTGGTGAAATGTGCAGCTATTATTGGTGTGACCTTCTCTACAGAGTTGCTGTTTCACATCCTCCCTGAATGGACCAAGATGAAGATGAACCAGACCTTGGCAGCCTTGGTGGAATCTCACATCTTCAAGTGTTTTGGGGAAAGGAAAGAAATGAACACCAACCAAATTCAGGATGAACTTTCTAATGAGCTTTGCTTCTCCCCCAAAGCTGTGAAATCAATGGGACAAGAGTCCGGTAAGTACATTCCTAGGAAACTGATGCTTTCCAGAATATTCCAAGTTGGTTACTCAAAAGGAAAAGGGTGATTTCACAAGATCTTGGGTGTTTCTATATGTGCATTTCATGTCGAACTGGTAATGTATATGTACTGTATTTTTTGCTCCATAGGACGCACTTTCCCCCTCCAAAAATTAAGGGGAAATGTGTGTGCATCCTATGGAGCGAATGCAGGCTCCTTGGCTTCAGCGATAGCAACGCGAAGCCTCCGAAGCGCAGAGGGAGCGCTCCCTCCGTGCTCCGGAGGCTTCGCGTTGCTTTCGCTGAAGCCTGGAGAACGAGAGAGGTCGGTCTCCAGGCTTCAGGGATAGACTCTCCTGGCTTCAGCAAAAGGAACCTGAAGCCTCTGGAGCGCAGCGGGAACTCGCACTGCACTCTGAAGGCTTCAGGTTCTCCTGGCTTCAGCAGAGAGGGAGAGCTACGCGGTGCCCCTTCAGCCAAGCGGGAGGAGAATGGAAGGGGCTCCGTTTCTACTGCCGCTTCACTGAAGGTGCGCTGAGCAGAGAGGGGGAGGAATTTTTTTTCTTGTTCTCCCCCTCTAAAACAAGATGCGTCCTATGGTCGGGTGCATCCTATAGAGCAAAAAATACGGTATTTAAGGAGTCCTAAGCTCTGTATGTATTAGTGGCTTAAAACACAGCGAGGCTACTTTCCCTTGCTGTGTTTCAGGATGCATTTTCCTGTTGCAGAACACACCAGAGAGGGAGCAGAAATGAGAGCAGGGATGTCTCCGCAATACCCGATTCTCTGAGCCTGAAACACATACTCACATGGACAATTCCTATTCTGTGGACCTGCCGTATGCTTATTTGATTTAGATTTATACCTTATTATTTTTTTGCCAATTTACTCGGTGTTAGATACCAGCTTTTAATTATCTTAATCAATCATGAGTTTAGCTGGTCCTACTGCTTAAGACGCGGGTGGCGCTGTGGGTAAAACCTCAGCGCCTAGGACTTGTTGATCGCATGGTTGGCGGTTCGAATCCCCGCGGTGGGGTGCGCTCCTGTTGTTCGGTCCCAGCGCCTGCCAACCTAGCAGTTCGAAAGCACCTCCGGGTGCAAGTAGATAAATAGGGACCGCTTACCAGCGGGAAGGTAAACGGCGTTCTGTGTGCTGTGCTGGCTCACCAGATACAGCTTTGTCATGCTGGCCACGTGACCCGGAAGTGTCTGCGGACAGCGCTGGCTCCCGGCCTATAGAGTGAGATGAGCGCACAACCCTAGAGTCTGGCAAGACTGGCCCGTACGGGCAGGGGTACCTTTACCTTTACCTTACTGCTTAAGAAGAGACATGGGTGATGCTGTGGTCTAAAAACCACAGAGCCTAGGGCTTGCCGATCAGAAGGTCGGCGGTTCGAATCCCTGTGACAAGTTGAGCTCCCATTGCTCGGTCACAGCTCCTGCCAATCTAGCTGTTTGAAAGCATGTCAAAGTGCAAGTAGATACCGTATTTTTTGCTCTATAGGACGCACCGGACCATAGGATGCACTGTACTATAGGAGGGAGAGAACAGGGGAAAAAATTCTCCCCCTCTCTGCTCAGCGCCCCTTCAGCGAAGCGACAGGAGAAACGGAGCCCCTTCCATTTCTCCTCCCGCTTCGCTGAAGGGGCGCTGCGCAGCCCCTTCAGTTCCACTGCACTCCAAAGGCTTCAGGCGGCTATCCCTGAAGCCTAGAGAGCGAGAGGGGTCAGTGCGCACCGACTCCTCTCACTCTCCAGGCTTCAGCGAAAGCAACGCAAAGCCTCCGGAGTGCGGAGGGAGCGCTCTCTCTGCGCTTCAGAGGCTTCGTGTTGCTATTGCTGAAGCCAAGGAGCCTGTATTCGCTCCATAGGACGCACACACATTTCCCCTTAATTTTTGGAGGGGAAAAAGTGCGTCCTATAGAGCGAAAAATACGGTAAATAGGTACCACTCCGGTGGGAAGGTAAATGGCGTTTTTGTGCGCTGCTCTGGTTCTCCAGAAGCGGCTTAGTCATGCTGGCCACATGACCCGGAAGCTGTACGCAGGCTCCCTTGGCCAGTAATGTGAGATGAGCGCCGCAACCCCAGAGTCTGTGACTGGACCTAACAGTCAGGGGTCCCTTTACCTTTTACTGTTTAAGAACCATTGAAATTCTAGCCGCTGTAGTTTTGTGTGGGAGGGATTCTGTGCTTTGATAAGAGCTGAGAGCACATGGAACCTTACGAAAGGACAATACAAGTGGACTCTCCATGCTCTTACCACGGGCAAAAAGACTGATACTGATGAATGGGGAAAATAAAAGTGCGACTCCCTTCTACGATTGGATTGAAGACTTAAACCAACTCGCAACATATGAACAACTTGCATATAAATGCAGACTTGTCATGGACAAATTCAATGATATTTGGAACCCATTCTTACAAATACTGTAATAGGTTAAGATCTGGTAAAGTACAATAATAACTTTGTAAAATATACAGTTTTGGGGTTTTTTTCAACCCTCGCCTTTATTTCCTCTTCTACATGGGTTCTGTTTCTCTTTTCCTGTCTTTTATCTATGTCTCACAATGTTTAGTGCACATATAATTATGTACTTTTGAACTTTCAATAAAGATGTTATAATAATTGTCAGAGCTGCTTGAAGATCCTAGCTCACAGAGGATCACGCTAGCCAGCGATCATTAAGTAAAAGTCTTTATTGAATTACAGTTTCCATTCTCACGCTGCTGCGCACAACTCTACGTCTAGTAGCTAGATCGGCGAAGCTCCGTCTGAGTCTCCGCCCCGTGTGCACCAACTTAATATCCTAGCCTTGCTCCACCTTTTCCGCCTGACTGTCCTCCTCTGGGTCCCTCTACCCCCCGGGGCTTCTTCCTTCCGGGATTCTTCTGACGCTGACCCGGACCCTCCTGCCTCCTTGCGCCGGGCTTTAGGACCTGGCTCCCTTTCGGGGCTGCTTACTGCGCCGCCTTCCTCTGCATTTGAACTTGGCGCGCGCGCCCAACCTTCCACTTTCCTCTTAACCGTTTCTTCGCTCCCCGATGGAGGTGTGGCCACTCCTGACTCATGTCCTCCCTCCTGTGGTGAGCTGCCAGCGCTTCCCCCCTGGCTCCCTTCCTCTTCCCTGCTTCCTGGCGGTGACGCTGGTCCCGATTTCCAGCTGCTCCCCCCTGAGTCCCCTCTGGCTCTATCTTCCTGGGGTGCCCCCCTAGACTCCCCCCTTGCCCTGGCCACTGGTGCTCCTTTCTGTGAATCCTCTGATTCACTGGAAAGACTAGGAGATCTCGGGTCGTCGTCATCACTCATCTTTTCTTCTGCCTCCTCCCCTTCGCTCTCTGTTTCCTCCCTTGCCCGTGCCTCTGCTCCTAAACCCCTGACATCCATCCCCCCCTTGAAGCCCCCCATTCCCCCCTCCCCTCCTTCCGGTGCCGGAGCTGGGGGCTGCTGTTGCAAAGGGACGAACGTCGGATATCGGTCGCTTCCCGTGGCGGGCCTCCATCTGAAGTCTCGCGGGTCTTCCTCCCTGCTCTCGTCGACAACGGTCACCTCCGCTTCCATCTCTGTGCCGCCGTGCTCGAAACCAGGGTCGTCCCCGAAAACGTCCATGTCCGTCTCTCCCTCACTTCCTCCTGGCGGTGTTGCTCGTCCTGGGCCTTCCAGCCACCGTCTGCGGAACTGCTCCTCTGGTCTATCGTCCCACCAATACGAGGGTTCTGATGCAGATCCCGAGGGTGACCCCTCCGGGGAACGGACGTCTTGTGTCGGGTCCTCGTCCGAGTCGAACCCCCGGAAAGTGCTGGCCGAAAGCGTGGGCGTGAAAAGCCAGTCGTCGAAAAAGTCTGCTGGCATAGGTCTATGGGGAAAGAGGGCATGAAACTCGTCTTTGAGGAGAGGTTCGTCCAAGGCGTAGCCCGGCACCCAGCTGTTCGCACTGGCCGGGGTGCCCTCCTTGGCGAGAAAGTATTCTACCCCCTCTTCCCCCCATCTGGAGTCCAAAATCTCTGTGACTTCGTTGATGCGCTCCTTCTGTGCCACTCCCGCGTGCCCTGTTCTGTCTCTGACCGGACTCGGCGCCGTTCCGGGTTCCTGGAACCTGTGCGGTGCCTTGTAGGGAGTGAGCACCGATCTGTGGAATACCGGATGCATTCTGGAACCCTCCGGAAGTGCCAGTCTGAAAGCTACCAGGTTGACCTGCTCTTCGACTTGGTAGGGCCCCAGTTGTTTATGCCCTAGTTTCTTCTTGGCCAACGACCTGGCCGGCACTGCGTGGGCTGCTAACCAAACCCAGTCTCCCACGTGGAGCTCTTCGCCAACCCTTCTGTGCTTGTCCGCTTGTACCTTGTATGCGTGTTTGGCCAGCTCCAGGTGGCGCCTCAGCTGATCGTGGACTTCCTGCAGCTCCGACGCGAACGCATCTGCTGTCTGCGGCTCCCCCTCCCCCATTCTTTCCAGTCCCGGGAAGGTTCTGGGGTGCCTCCCGTTGTTGGCGAAGAACGGCGTGACCCCCATGGACACGTGCTTCGTGTTGTTGTAGGCGAACTCGGCAAGCGGCAGGTAATCCACCCACGTCGCAGGCTGTTGATTTGCATAACATCTCAGGTACTGCTGCATGATGGCATTGACCCGCTCTGCTTGCCCGTTGGTCTGCGGGTGTCTCGCCGACGCCAGGTTGATCTTGACGTTCAGGAAGCCCATCAGCTTCTGCCAGAAATTCGAGATGAACTGCCGCCCCCGGTCGGACAGAATAGACCGTGGCAGACCGTGAACCTTGAACACGTGGTCTATGAACAGTTTGGCGGTTTGCTCCGCCGTGGCCACCTTAGCACACGGAATGAAATGCGCTATCTTGGAAAACAGGTCCACCACCACCAGCACTGCCGTTTTGCCCCTCGAGCTGGGCAGATCCGTGACAAAGTCCAGGGCCACCCTTTCCCAAGGTTCGACCGGAGTTTGCAGCGGTTCCAACAGTCCGGCCGGCGGTTTGTGCACTGGTTTGGCCCTCTGGCAGGTGTCACACCTCGCCACGTAGTCTGCGACCTCCCCTCTCATTCCAGGCCACCAGAAATCCCTGGCTACTAATTCCACCGTCTTCTCCTTGCCAAAGTGCCCGGCCGTGGGCGCGTCGTGCAGCTGCTGCAGCACCTTGGCACGAAGGTCGTCTCCCGGCACGTAGATGGCCCCCTTACGGATGAGCAAACCATCTCGTAGCTGGAAACCGTCGGCCGCAGCCGTGCCCCTTTGCACCTCTGCCACCTTTGCTTGCGCGAAGGAGTCATCCTGCAACGCTCGTCGCACCGCCTCCAGGTCCACAGTGGCCGCGGCGCACGCCCATACTGTTGGTGCGAAGATGTGCATGGCGGCCGCTGGCGTTGCGTCCTCCAGATACTGTGGCTTACGGGAGAGGGCGTCCGCCATGATGTTAGTGTCCCCCGGGACATACTCTATGCGGAAGTCGAAGTTCGCAAAAAACTCAGCCCAACGTATCTGCCTCTGGTTTAGGAACTGTGCCGTGCGCCAGTGCTCCAGATTCTTGTGGTCCGTGCAAACCTGCACCGTGTGCTTGGCGCCGATCAGGAAGTGCCTCCACGCTTTGAACGCTGCATGAATGGCCAGCAACTCCCTGTCCCAGATGGTGTAGTTCTGCTCGGACTTGCTGAGCTTCCTGGAGTAAAACGCTGCCGGTCGCCACACCCCCTGCTGGTCCTTTTGCAGCAGGACCGCCCCCACGGCTCTGTCCGAGGCGTCTGTCTCCACCCTCATCGGCCTGCTGGGGTTGACGTGAAGCAGCTGCTCTTCCGACGCGAAGAGACGCTTGAGTGCCTGAAAGGACTGCTCCGCCTCCTCTGTCCAAACGAACTTCTTTTTCTTGGAGCTAAGCGTGTCTGTGATGGCCGCTGTCTGCATCGCGAAGCCCTTGATAAACTTGCGATAGAAGTTCGCAAAGCCGACAAACCTCTGGACCTCCTTCCGGTTGCGTGGACTCTTCCAATCCAATACCGCGCGAACCTTGGCGCTGTCCATGGCGAGCCCCTTGTCAGACAACTTGTAGCCCAGAAAATCCACCTCCGTCACGTCAAATTGGCACTTCTCCAGCTTGGCGTAGAGCCTATGTTGCTTTAGTCTGGTCAGCACTTCCTTGACGTGTCTGTCATGCTCCTGCTGCGATTCCGAAAAGATCAGGATGTCATCTAAGAAACAGACGCATGTCTTGTAGAGAAGTCCCGCCAACACGTGATGCATGAAAGCTTGAAAAACGTGGGAGCCATTTTGCAATCCAAAGGGCATAACTCTGTATTCGTAGGTACCCAGTGGCGTGAACATGGCCGTCTTCCACTCATCTCCCTCCCGCATACGAATGAGGTTGTACGCCCCTCGCAGGTCTAACTTGGTGAACACTTTTCCCTTCCGCACCTTCGCCAGGAGGTCGTCGATTCGGGGCATGGGGAAGTCCGACGGCTTGGTCCCATTGTTTAAAATGCGATAGTCCACGACCAGTCTTTTTTGGGGCGTGTCTCGCTTTTTAACAAAGAATACTGGACTGCCCCCCGCTGCCTTGGACTCTCGGATGAAACCGCGCTCCAAATTATGATCTATGAACTGTTTGAGTTCCTGCAGCTCGTCCTCTGACATGGAATACAGTTTCCCCTTAGGCAGCGCCACCCCCGGCAGCAGGTCAATCTTGCAGTCATATGGTCTGTGAGGGGGCAGCCTGTCCGCCTCCTTCTCGCAGAAAACTTCCAAAAATTCTGCGTACTTGTGGGGAATCGCTTGCAGCGTGCCTAGCAGCAGCTGTGACTCCTCTTCCTCTCCTTCCTGCCGGGGCACGATGCAGTGTTCAGCACAAAAGGAAGAGCCGAAGATCAGCTGCCTCTGGTACCAAGCCAGCGTTGGGCTGTGCTTGTCCAGCCAACTCATTCCCAATACAATGGGCGTATCCGATAGTTGAGTGACATTGAAGCTGACGATTTCTTTGTGATTTCCAAGTCGCATCGCCATGGGCGGCGTCTGCTTCACCACTTGCCCCCCTAGCAACTCCCTGCCATCCACCGTGACAACCTGCAGGGGCAGTGTGGCCGGCAGCAACTGTATAGCGTGCTTGTCGACAAAGTCCTGCCCTATAAAGTCCGCGTTGCTGCCCGAGTCAACTGTGATGGGCACGTCAGTGGTGATTCCATTGGGCAGCTGGAGAGATGCGGTGAGCCTCACCACTGGTTTGGGCGGGAGGGGGTTCACGGGCTGTAAAACCTCTGGGGACTGCGTCACTAACACGTCTGGCTGGGCCCCAGGGCCTCTTCCTCCAGCCAGACTGCGTCGTTTCCCTGCTGTGGTCCCCCTTGCTGCGGTGCTGCAGTCACCATTGCCGAGGCTGCAGTAAGCTTGTGGAGCCTCTGGGGACACTCTTTTGCCATATGCCCTGGCTCCTCACAGACGTAACACTTCCTGTTCCCTCTAGGAGGCTTCGCTTTCACTGCTGCCGGTGCTAGGGCTCTGCTTGCTGACTGAGCCCTTGCACCTCCAACCTCCATAGGTTCGGCTCCTCCTCCTGGCGGAGGCGTGGATTGCGCCCGCGCTGCTTCTCTGGGAAGGAAGGAGGGGCCCCTGGCTGGTTCGCGCCCTCCACGCCCTTCGTCCCTGCTCCACGGATGTTCTTCCAGCCTCACCCCCACTGCCAGTGCCCTCTGAACGACCTCCTGGGTGGTTCGGGGTCTCTCCCCCCTCGCGATCTCATCTTTAATCGAGTTGTGCAGCCCCTCCCAAAAGAGGTCTCTTACAGGAGCCGAATCTCTGTCCCATTCCAGGGCACTGACCAAGGCGAAAAAGCGGGCATGATACTGCCTGACGCTGGCCCTCCCTTGTCTCAGCCCATGCACCTCCTTCCGTGCAAGATCCACGTCAATACTTGATAAAAAACACCCATCCATCGCTTTAATAAAGGCATCTGCATTCTGGAGCGCCGGATCCTTATCTCTCCATAAATTGCGTAGCCATGCTTTCGCATCCCCATGCAAATGGGACATGATGAACCCCACTCTCTCTTGTTCATCTCTAAAGTCTTTATGCAGCAGTTGCAGTGCGCACAGTACGTCGGCTCTAAAGTTGGGATACTGTTGCAGGTTCCCATCGAAGTGAGAGACCAGCCCGCCTGTCCGTCTCGCCAACCCAATTCCCTCCTGCCGGGGTGTCTGCTTTGTCAGCACGTCTAACCTGACCTGGAGATCCCTGCAGGCGGCAGCTGCCTCCTCCTCTCTCTTCCTGGATGCGAGAGCCTCGGCGTTCAGTTGTGCCACTGCTTTTCTGAGTTCCTCTATCTGCTGCTCAGCCGTCATGTCGTCTGCCGTTCGTGAGCTCGCTAGTAGGCACCTGTTTCTCTCCCCTCCTCGAGGCTGTAGATGCCCACAATTGTGAGACGGAGCTTACTGTCAGAGCTGCTTGAAGATCCTAGCTCACAGAGGATCACGCTAGCCAGCGATCATTAAGTAAAAGTCTTTATTGAATTACAGTTTCCATTCTCACGCTGCTGCGCGCAACTCTACGTCTAGTAGCTAGATCGGCGAAGCTCCGTCTGAGTCTCCGCCCCGTGTGCACCAACTTAATATCCTAGCCTTGCTCCACCTTTTCCGCCTGACTGTCCTCCTCTGGGTCCCTCTACCCCCCGGGGCTTCTTCCTTCCGGGATTCTTCTGACGCTGACCCGGACCCTCCTGCCTCCTTGCGCCGGGCTTTAGGACCTGGCTCCCTTTCGGGGCTGCTTACTGCGCCGCCTTCCTCTGCATTTGAACTTGGCGCGCGCGCCCAACCTTCCACTTTCCTCTTAACCGTTTCTTCGCTCCCCGATGGAGGTGTGGCCACTCCTGACTCATGTCCTCCCTCCTGTGGTGAGCTGCCAGCGCTTCCCCCCTGGCTCCCTTCCTCTTCCCTGCTTCCTGGCGGTGACGCTGGTCCCGATTTCCAGCTGCTCCCCCCTGAGTCCCCTCTGGCTCTATCTTCCTGGGGTGCCCCCCTAGACTCCCCCCTTGCCCTGGCCACTGGTGCTCCTTTCTGTGAATCCTCTGATTCACTGGAAAGACTAGGAGATCTCGGGTCGTCGTCATCACTCATCTTTTCTTCTGCCTCCTCCCCTTCGCTCTCTGTTTCCTCCCTTGCCCGTGCCTCTGCTCCTAAACCCCTGACAATAATAATAAAATTAATTTTGATGGAAAAGTTAACAAAAAGGGTACGTGAAAGAAAGCAACGTGAGAAACTACATAACTTTTACATAACGTGGTCCTCCTTTATTACATATGCATCAAAGAAGGAGCATGCATTTAAACCACCTAAGACACGTGGGAGCATGTGGAATGGTATTTTTTAAACCAGCAACTGTAGAAATAATTTTTTTCTTTGATTATATTACTAATGTAATTACCTGGACGTAGTTGGGGCTGTTTTGGGAAAGGGGTGGTTGGGGGGGGCTGCATTTGATTGCTTGTATTTGATTATATATTGTTCTTCTATTCAACTAATAAAATATTCATAATAATAATAATAATAATAATAATAATAATAACAACACAGTACCTCTGGTTGCAAATGGGATCCGTTCCGGAGTCCCATTCGCAACATGAGCAGAAGGCAACCTGCGTCTGCCCGCACATGGGTCGCAATTCACCACGTCTGTGCATGCACGTGACGTCATTTTGCGTGTCTGCGCATGCGCAAGTGGCGGAACCCAGAAGTAACCCTTTCCAGTACTTCCGGGTCGCTGCGGGACGTAACCTGAAAGAACGTAACATGAAGCAGACATAACATGAGGTATGACTGTACAGTGGTACCTCGGGTTAAGTACTGTATTTTTCGCTCTATAAGACGCACCAGACCACAAGACGCACATAGTTTTTGGAGGAGGAAAACAAGAAAAAAAATATTCTGAATCTCAGAAGCCAGAACAGCAAGAGGGATTGCTTCGCAGTAAAAGCAGCAATCCCTCTTGCTGTTCTGGCTTCTGGGATAGCTGCGCAGCCTGCATTCGCTCCATAAGGCGCACACACATTTCCCCTTACTTTTTAGGAGGGAAAAAGTGAGTCTTACAGAGCAAAAAAAACAGTACTTAATCCGTTCTTAAGCTGAAACTGTTCTTAACCTGAAGCACCACTTTAGCTAATGGGGCCTCCCGCTGCCGCCACGCCGCTGGAGCCCGATTTCTGTTCTCATCCTGAAGCAAAGTTCTTAACCCGAGGTACTATTTCTGGGTTAGCGGAGTCTGTAACCTGAAGCGTATGTAACCTGAAGCGTATGTAACCTGAGGTACCACTGCATTTGTATGTTGTTCTTATATTCAACTAATAAAATATTCATAATAATAATAATAATAATAATAATAATAGAGCTGAGAGCAAACCCCGCCTTGGCTTTCAGATCTTGGAATGGTCGTTGCCAACAGGCTGAAGCAAGAGGAGTCCGTGATGCAGTGTAAGGTGATGGGATTTTGCACGCCCCTGCTGCAAGAAGCAGCCTACGAGCTGTGGCTTAAGAGCCAGAAGAGAGCCCTGCATCTCAAATGTGCCAGTTACCTGGAGAGCCAGGCTCACCGATGCCTGTGCTGTGGAGGAGGAGACTTCATTCCCTTCCACCGCTATGCCGTGGACGGCATGCTGCACAACATAGACCCGCAGGGAACGAAAGCGACCCGAAGCAAGGAAAGCATCCTGAACGAGGCCGCCTCCATCATCGTTTCCGTAACGCTGAAAAAACTGGAGCAAACAGATCAAGAAGGTAAAAGCCATTGCCTTAGCAGGTGCGAAACTCTGGTGATGCTTGAAGGACGGGAGTGTTTGGGTGCAAGCGTTGTCACTTTGCAGAGAGCCCAGAGGGCAGGAAGTAATCTGTAACGGACGGAAACTCTGTCGTGAATTCTCCGTGGCGCTTTAGCAGAAACGCTCAGAGTTCCAGGTTCTTTGGTGCAGTATATTGATTGTGAGCTATATATACACATAAGGGAAGCAGGTGGCGCTGTGGGTTAAACCACAGAGCCTAGGACTTGCTGATCAGAAGGTCGGCAGTTCGAATCCCCGCAATGGGGTGAGCTCCCATTGCTCGGTCCCTGCTCCTGCCAACCTAGCATTTCAAAAGCATGTCAAAGTGCAAGTACAGTGGTGCCCCGCAAGACGAATGCCTCGCAAGACAGAAAACTCGCTAGACGAAAGAGTTTTCCGTTTTGGAGGTGCTTCACAAAACGAATTTCCTATGGGCTTGCTTCGCAAGACGATAATGTCTTGCGAGTTCCTGCTGGTTTTTCCCCTCCCCCCCTTTTTCTAAGCTGCTAAGCCGCTTATCAGCTGATCCGATCAGCAGATAAGCCGCTAAAAGCCGCTAATAGCGCTAATCCGCTAATCCGTCAATGGGCTTGCTTTGCAAGATGAAAAAACTGCTAGATGAAGAGAATCACAGAACGGATTCTTTCCGTTTTGCGAGGCACCACTGTAGATAAATAGGTACCGCTCCGGCGGGAAGGTAAACAGCGTTTCCGTGCGCTGCTCTGGTTCGCCAGAAGCGGCTTAGTCATGCTGGCCACATGACCCGGAAGCTGTACGCCGGCTCCCTCGGCCAGTAAAGCGAGATGAGTGCCGCAACCCCAGAGTCGGCCACGACTGGACCTAATGGTCAGGGGTCCCTTTACCTTTACTATGTTAAACATATCTGTGTGCTGTGTTCGATATATGCCTATTATCTGTGCTTTGGGTCCACCAGCTTGTGCTGTGGCCCTGCTTCACCTACCACCGGTATGCAGCCCCCTCATGGGGACATGGTTGCCCAAGGAGCAAAAGGTTCTCCACCCCTCTGTAGTGCAGCCCAGAGTTTGTACTGATGCTAAATACAAATGCAAGAAGTGTTCACATCAGCTCCTGTCTCCCTTTAACTGCAGGTCTGAATGAAGATGCCTCAATGTTTGTTCCGTTCCAATCTTCAGGCAGCACTACAGGATCTTCTCCAACATCAGAAACAGGTAAAACTCCTTCTGGAAGTTTTATATTGATTGGAGGATGAATGGGATTGCATGATGTAGAAATTTGGGGTTTGGGTTTTGCTTCCCAACTCCCCATGGGGCTCCCCTAAGTCCATGATCGGTCGGAGAAGAATGGATGGAGGCAGGACCCAGTGGAAAGTTGTTCTGTTCATAGCTGTCAACTTTCAGATTTGAAAATAAGGGATCATCAGCCTCGAAAATAAGGGGTCAGCAGCCTCACCTGTCCCAGGGACAGTCTACAGGATATCTAACAGTCTGGGATAGCAGCGGGAAGCAGCGGGAAACGGCACTGGAATAGGGAATTTCCCGCAAAAAAAAAAGGAAGGTTGACAGCTATGGCTCTGTTGCAACAGAGTTCCCTCCCCTCCTTGCAAGGAGAGAGAGACCCTGAGCAAAAGTGTGCAGGGACCTTTAAAGACTTTGGACATTGCCCAACCCCCTTAGCCAAAGACCACCCCAAAGTCATCATACATACAGCATAGGAGGCACTCTACAGCAGAAATCCTGTCTGCCATGATACCTGATAAAGGGGGCTGGTTGCATTACCTGGGCAGCCTGGCCATTCTTTGGTGATGGTTAATACTTTAGCTCCTAAATCCAGGTCACAGGCTCACCTTATTCATACACAAATACGCCCTTAAGACAGGATTTGTAAGCGAAAAGACAATGAGAAGGCTTTCCCCATTTGCCTCCCTTACTGCAGAGGAATATTTGAGGTCATTGGGAGAGACAAAATGGCTTCAGGACTGCTCTCCCGCACTATTTCAGGCACATGGTTCATATATTTAGATATGTGTGCTTCTATGAATATTTATTCTATATTTGAGACCTTAAAATTATTGCAACAGCAGATGGAATGCAGGGTGATAGGAACATAAAAGATAACTGATCTTAAACAGTGGGCTCACACAACCTATCGAGTATAGTAATGTCACTATTTTGAATCTCTCCCTTACGGAGAAGAGTCCAAGATTCTTGGTCCCTCTGCTGAGCAACTTGAGAATTTTCAACAGCTCAGAGCATGTCAGCCGCCCCAGCCAGCATCCCTGATACTGGCACAGACTAAATGTCTCAGATGACCATGTTCTTACTAAGCTCTGCTGGACAGAGCAACTAAGGACAGGTGGCTGGGCACAAAAGTGTCATGATAAGCTTAGGGTTTATAATCTCTAAATGGAGAAATAGTAATGATGATGATGATGATGATGATAAGAATAAGAATAATAATTTATTATTTATATCCTGCCCATCTGGCTGGGCTTCCCCAGCCACTCTGGGTGGCTTCCAACAAAATATTAAAATACAGTAATCCATCAAACATTAAAAGCTTCCCTAAACAGAGCTGCCTTCAGATGTCTTCTAAAAGTCTGGTAGTTGTTGTTCTCTTTGACATATGGTGGGAGGGCGTTTGTAGTGGTTGGGAGTTACTCGTGCGTAATCCTGCTCCGTTTGAGCATTAGATTGCCTGGTTAAACCATCCGGACTGCACAGCCCATCTCAGCGTGGCTGCCCTTAGTCACTCGTAGAATCTGTCTGTGGGCGTTTCTTAAAGCGTTGCCAACATAAGAGTTGTTTGACGCCTAATCGTCTCCGCCTCTCACTGCGCGGGAGTCTCCTGCGCAGGGTGGGTGTGGGCAGCGGGGTGCTTGGGCTCTCCTCACTAACTTCCAACGAAGAGTCCTGGAGCCCCTGCACCTCCCTGTCCCGTTGCTCTCCTGGGTCCCTGGTGTTACACTCATTCTCTTCCCCTTCTTCCCAGCTGAGTCTCCCCCTAGCGCTGGGACCTTCTCCTGCAGAATCAGAGACCCTCTTCTTCTCCTGTGCCTCTGATGTCAGTTCCCTGACAGCGTTCCACAAGGCGGGTGTCCCTACCGGGAAGGCCCTCTGCCTGGTTCCCTGTAACCTGGCTTAGCCCTGAGTTAGCCCTCAGTCCATGCGAAACTGGATCTTTGGTCAGGATGCCCACCAAGATAGGGCATTCATTATGGCTGCCCGTTATTCTGTTTGGTACCCCCAAATCAAGATGAACCACTTAAAGCCTCATTACCTTGAGACACTGACTTACTGCAGCTGCATGGGGTGTTGGTTGAACTAAGGTTCCAACAGGTGCCCTCAGTGTATTTAGAGGGGAAATACCTCAGAATTGCCCATATGGAACGCAAGCGCATTTATGGATGCAATCAGGTTTAGGGTGTCATGCATTACCTGCTGCTTCGCCCCTTATATTCAGTCCCCAGATAATTTTTTTTATCCCCTGTTCTTGACTGTCTCTCTTGACTATTGCACAACTTCGGAAAGCTTTTACAGAGTTACGACTAAATACAATAAACTCTGCTTATAGAGATGGGAGACACAGAGGCATACCAAAAAAAGAACGTGTTTGCATTAGGGGATGTTCTGAAGTAGAGGACCTTATGCATTACATCTTGCACTGTTCCTTATATAATGATGCAAGAAAAATATTTTTAGTACCTATAATGACAAGGTCCCCTGGCCAGAACCCCTTTGACATGATTTTATATCTCCTCGCAGACACAGATAAGTATGTGACTTGGCGTGTAGCACTTTTTGCAACTGCTGCTAGGAAAATTAGAGCAAATTACCGTATTTTTTGCACCATAACACTCACTTTTTTCCTCCTAAAAAGTAAGGGGAAATGTCTGTGCGTGTTATGGAGGAAATGCCTATGGGTGGCATGCCTATGGATTTTACTCCTCTAAAAACTATGCGTGTGTTATGGTCGGGTGTGTGTTATAGAGCGAAAAATACGGTATATAGCCAAGGTAGCCATTAACTGTAAAGGAGATGAATTCATTTGATTCTATCTATCTACTTCAGGCTATGCTCTATCTTTGTCACCAAACTCTGAGTATAAATTGCACACTGTATTAATTGACATTGTTGTTAACATTAGTGGCCATGCGATGATTTTAGCTTATGAATTTTATTGTTTAATGACTTGATTTGTACATTGGGGTACTTTTATAGCTCTGTTTAGAGTACGTAATGTTTTGATAATATACTGTATTTTTTGCACCATAACACTCACTTTTTTCCTCCTAGAAAGTAAGGGGAAATGTCTGTGCGTGTTATGGAGCGAATGCCTGCAGGTGGCGGGGGGGATCTGCTGCAGTCGTGAGCAGAGGATCCATGGTTCCCCTTCCTTCCCTCCTCCGTGGTTACAAAGCACGGATCCACATGGATCCTCAGGATTTCTGCATTGGGCTACTCCAAACTCACTGTCAGATCACATGTCTGTGGCCACAGCATGAACCACAAAAATCATATATCCACTATTTCGTTTAGAATATTTTTTTCTTGTTTTCCTCCTCTAAAAACTATGTGTGTGTTATGGTCGCGTGCGTGTTATAGAGCGAAAAATACGGTAAATGTCTTAAGTCTTTTGTATCAATTCAGTATATTTTCTTTTAATTGTCAAATAATTCTGTGTACGTTGCGGCAGCCTTATACCCCAGGAGGGAATGCTTGAGCTCCTAGCTGATAAAGACCTACAGATTATGCACCTGGTAGCCAAATTTGCTCTGACACCTAAGAAGCTCTGTTCTGGATATGTTAATTTTAAAGTTTTATGCTGTAAACTTTTTATAGGGTATATCTATCATGCGATTTCAGAGGAAAGCCTTGCCTTGCCATCTGCTATGCATTGCAGCGGCCTTTGGTTATGCACAATAAACTGATTGAAAACCAAGAAACCCATAACCAAGAAACCATGGTGTTAATGCAGGTACTGAGACATGCTAGTAGGCTTAACACTGGACTTATTCTTGAATTTTGTTTGCTTTACAGCATACCTATCCAGGATTAAACAGTGTCCTTCAGAGCGTTTTCTAGGATCAAGTAACGGTAAACGGATTTCACCGAAACCCCAAATGTACACAATTAACCGCTTTCTTGAATGATGGAATCGTATCAGATGCATCTTCCTTTGCTTTCTTTTCCTCCCCCAGAAATTCTTGTTTCTGACACCGGGATGGAAAATAGAATCACAAGACGCAATCTTAGCAAAGGTAGGCTCAACCGTATTTAACAGCTCACGACTGAAAAATCTCCATATGATGCTTCCATGTTCACACACACACACACACACACACACACACACAAATGAGTGCTTGGTTTAGTCTCATTTATACCTATGAATTCCATTCCTTTTCTTACTTAACAAGAAACCATAATGTCTGCAGCAATGCATTTATCATTCTTCCCTTCCTTTTCTAGAAGAGCTTCAGGGGAGACCCAGCTTGCAAGAGTCCTTTAGGTTTGATGAAAAGAACTTCTATATTCTTTGGCATTCTGCTATGACTGGGGTACTTTAAGGGTCTAAGAATCTCTCTTACATGAAATCAGAGTAATAGTTGATCTTACCTGGTACTAAAAACGTTGGCTGGTATTTGTTATTATATCTGGTTGATCAACTGGGGGTCTTTTTCAGCTCTGTTCACCTGAGAGCTCTTAGCTTAGAGATAATGTAGGGGATTAAATAAGAAGCCCACTGATAGTTGTCATGATCAGAAGACTACCAGAGGTTGTCTACTAAGAGTCAGAAAATAGAGAGTTTACAGGCAGGGCTTTTTGCCATCCGTGAATCCATATCCGATGTATCTTGGCAGATTCCGTGTTCATTTTCTTGACTGCATTTCACCACCCTTTCTCCAAAGAGTGCAAAGTAGCTTAAGGTGTAAAGGTACCCCTGACCGTTAGGTCCAGTCGTGACCGACTCTGGGGTTGTGGCGCTCATCTCGCTTTATTGGCCGAGGGAGCCGGCGTACAGCTTCCGGGCCATGTGGTCAGTATGACTAAGCCACTTCTGGCGAACCAGAGCAGCACACGGAAACGCCGTTTACCTTTCCGCCACAGTGGTACCTATTTATCTACTTGCACTTTGACGTGCTTTCGAACTGCTAGGTGGGCAGGAGCTGGGACCGAGCAATGGGAGCTCACCCTGTTGTGGGGATTCGAACCGCCAACCTTCTGATCGGCAAGACCTAGGCTCTGTGGTTTAACCCACAGTGCCACCAGTGTAGGGCAGTAGCTTAGGGTAGAACGAAAGATCTGGGAGACACAGGGCAGTCTGCTCCCCATAATTTGGTGCAACTCATCACTTGATGTGACATTGCTACTCCCTGTTTTCCCCCCAAGTTGTAATTACGTGCAGCAGAAATGGGGAAACTCATGATATGATTATGTCATTATAAATATGGCACAGTGAGCTTCCTTAGAGGTTAGAATTGGGGACTCAGCTCTTTTCAACTGAAATTGCTCTGAGGTCCAGTTTTATAGGGACGCAGGTGGCGCTGTGGTCTAAACCACAGAGCCTAGGGCTTGCCGATCAGAAGGTCGGCGGTTCGAATCCCCGCGACGGGGTCAGCTCCCATTGCTCGGTCCTTGCTCCTGCCAACCTAACAGTTCGAAAGCACATCAAAGAACAAGTAGATAAATAGGTACTGCTCTGGTGGGTAGGTAAATGGCGTTTCCATGCGCTGCTCTGGTTCGCCAGAAGCGGCTTAGTCATGCTGGCCACATGACCCAGAAGCTGGATCCCTCAGCCAATAAAGCGAGATGAGCAACACAACCCCAGAGTCAGCCACGTCTGGACCTAATGGTCAGGGGTCCCTTTACCAGTTTTATATTTTGACTCAAAAGATGGTTCAGTCACAATATAGTAAAATATTTTGTCGATTTTTCAATCCCATGTTTTCTTTTAAAGCCATTCTCTATTAAACATCTTTATTCTTCATAACCCCAAAATATACTTCCCTCTCCACAGGTTTCTTTTGAACCCCACTGCCCCCTTTCCTTCCCTCTCTCCCTTCCCCAGAATGCTTTAGCTTCCCTGCTAGTTCTGTACTTTTTCACTTTTTCATCTCCTCATCTCCCCCCCCCCACCTCACCCCGTTTCTTCATGGTTTCCCTGAAGCCCCATTTCTCAGGCGCTCACTCTTTTTCTCTCTATCTGTTACAGTTAATTAACTTCCTGCTCTGCTCCAAAGCAGTTGTCTGGATTGGGGTGTCACAGGTTTTTGTCCTGGGCCCATTGTTTTTTCAACGCCTTTATAAATGACTTGGATGAAGGAATTGTGGGGACGGTCATCGAATTTGCAGATGACACCCAACTGGGAGGGGTAGCTAATGGCGCAGAAGACAGAATCGGGATTCAAAAGGACATTAACAGACTAGAGCAGGGGTCAGCAACCTTTTTCAGCCACTGTCCCTTAGACAGTGGTGGTGGGCCGGACTATATTTCAGGGGGGGAAATATGAACGGATTCCTATGCCCCACAAATAACCCAGAGATGCATTTTAAATAAAAGAACACATTGTACTCATGTAAAAACACCAGGCAGGCCCCACAAATAACCCAGAGATGCATTTTAAATAAAAGGACACATTCGACCCGTGTAAAAACACACTGATTTCCGGACCGTCTGCGGGCCGGATTGAGAAGGCAATTGGGCCGTATCTGGCCCTCGGGCCTTAGATTGCCTACCCTTGGACTAGAGAACTGAGCCACAACGAATTTCAGTAGGGACAAATGTCAGACTCCGAACTTAAGACAGGAAGAACCAGATGCACAAATATAGGATGGGGGACACCTGGCTTACTAGCGGTACATGCGAAAAGGATCTAGGGGTCTTGGTGGACCACAAGCTTAAAACGAGTCAACAGTATGATGCAGCCACAAAAAAGCTAATGCTATTCTAGGCTGCATCAACAGAAGTCTAGTGCCCAGGTCAAGGGAAGTAATAGTGCTCTTCTGCCTTGGTCAGACCACACTTGGGAGTCCTGTGTCCAATTCTGGGCATCACAGTTTAAGAAGGATGTTGACAGGCTGGGATGTTTACAGAGGAGGGCTGTTAAGATTATCACGGGTCTGGAAACTAAGCCTTATGAGGAACGGTTGAAGGAGCTGGCTATATTAGTGCAAATATCATACAGAAATGTATATATTAGGCAAAAGCGCAAATAAGAATGTTGATTAGGAGAAATTTGCGCATGAAGGCTGATGAATTTTCACGAGATTCTTTTAACTGGAGGAAACAGCAACTCGGATTTTCCACCGATTGCTATTTGCTCCAATTCAGTTGTAAAGAGCTGATTTTCATGGGGAAAGCATTGGGGCAAAAAAATAAAAATAAAAAGGATTCTCAGACCTGGACCTGAAAAACTTTGACTTGTGTCTAGAAATGAGGAGCAAAGGTTGTATTTATTTATTTAATTTTCAAAAAGTTCAAAAAGTACAACTAAACATCATGAGACATAAATAAAAGAGGGGGTGAACAGCACCTGTGTAGAAGGGAAAATAAAAGGGGCAGGGGAAACCGCCGCCCCCCCAAAAAACTGTATACTTTACAAAGTTGTTATTGTACTGCACCAGATTTCAACCTATTACAGTATTTGTAAGAGTGGTGTCAGGAGCTGGCCAGCTGCCGGCTTGAGAAAACAACATGCAAGCAGTAATTTACAGAAGATTTATTGCATACAAGCAATTAGCCTCTGGCCGCTCTCTCTCAGAGCGTCCATAAATCACAATCAAGTTGAGTCTTCTGAAGAATACTTCCGGCTACTGCAGAATATCCTGAACTTTCTCCCCTTACGTTTATTGGTTTTCCTTCTGTCTTTGACCCTTTCCATTCACCTAGTTTTGGGACTGACAGGTTCAGAGAGCTGGCTCTCATCCAGCCTGCTTTCGCTCTGCTGATAAGCAACATTCCTAACAGCTTCAGAAAGGGGAGGCATTCGCCCCCTGTCTCTTGCTGCCTGGGAAATCTGTCAGTCTCCTGTCCTTCCTCTGCCTGCCTGCTTTCTAGCTCCGGCTACTCTTCACGATTTTCTGTCGTGTCCATGACAAGTGGATTCCAAATATCATTGAATTTGTCCTTGGCAAGTCTGCCTTTATATGCAAGTTGTTCATATGTTGAGGGTTTGTATAAGTCTTCAATCCAATCGTAGAAGGGGAGCTGCACTTTTATTTTTCCAACTCACCAGTATCAGTCTTTTTGCCTGTGGTAAGGGCACAGAGAGTCCACACACATTGTCCTTTTGTAAGCTTCCATGTGCATATAATTCAAAAGGATATTTTGGTCTGTAAAGGTAAGGTTGTTCCGTACACTTCCGTTGATGGTTTCAGTTACCTTCTGCCAAAAATCTTTCCGTATAGGACAATCAAAAGACATACATTTTAGAGAAGCATTATCCCTATTGCATCTCCAGCAGTTAGATACCTTAGATCAGTGGTGTCCAAACTTTTTTCAAAGAGGGCCAGATTTGATGAAGTGAAAGGCTGTGAGAGCCGACCAAAGGGCCAGCCAAGGTTGTGGACCTCTTTTTAAGGATTGAAGTTGTTGAGCTGTTTTAAGATTTTACCGCAAAGTTTTTGAACTTTTTTTTAAGATTGGTGTTGTTGAGCTTCTTTTAGGGTTGAAGTTGTGGGGTTTTGTGTTTTAGGATTGAAGTTATGGAGGTGGTTTTTTTTAGGATTTTACCCCAGGAAATAAACTGCCAAAAGGGCCCGATTAAACCGACCAGTGGGCCGGATTAGGCCCCCGAAACAGACTCTGGACACGCCTGCTTTAGGTAGTCCTTTTTTAAACAAATGTAATGGGCTCCAGTATATTCTAAATACAGTGGTACCTCAGGTTACATACGCTTCAGGTTACATACGCTTCAGGTTACAGAGTCCACTAACCCATAAATATTACCTCGGGTTAAGAACTTTGCTTCAGGATGAGAACAGAAATCGTGCTCTGGCGGCGCAGCGGCAGCAGCAGGAGGTCCCATTAGCTAAAGTGGTGCTTCAGATCAAGAACAGTTTCAGGTTAAGAACAGACCTCCGGAACGAATTAAGTACTTAAGCCGAGGTACCACTGTATCAGAAATGCGGAGCAAAGGTAAGGGTGGACAAGCGTTAAGTCTTTCTGTCCTGGGTTGAGGAGCCAAGCATACGTTAGAAGTTGCTGAGATTCCCCCCCCCCCCCACTGTCCCCATTTGGTCAGAGCGGAAGATATAGAAATGAAGTTTTTAGAGAGGATGGATGAAATCATCATGCTTACTGACAAGGGCAAGAAAAGAATCAAGAACCTGAGCTCCTGTGAATGTGAAGAGATTGTGGAGTACATCATCATACCTTTGTCTCAACACTGCGTGGCTGTGGAAGATACCCCTCGGGCCCTTTATTACTTGTTGGAGTCTGCGTGTGGTTATGTCCACCTTTCCAACAATTATATGGTGAGTAAGACCTACTCAATCTTCCCCACTCCAGCTGCCCATGTCCTTCACCCCTCTCTCCTTCTCCACAGTCAGAGGCCACCCTAAACGCACAACATTGCATGTGTCAAGTTTTGTGAAAGTCCCAGCTGCAGGATAGTGGTAGGGCAAAACTGTGTATGGTAGAAGTTTGTACTCTTATTTGTAGTTCCACGTGGGGAACAGAACCGTTGCTAGTTTTATTTTACCCTACTGCAGGGCAGTTTCCCCTGCTCGGTGAGTTTGCTCCCTCTCTTCTGTTGGCTGAGTGGGTGAGAGGGTCAGTTTTGTCAATGGACAAAAATGGCTTGGGCTTGGGCAACTATTCAAGCTTTGTAGGACCAGGCACTGGGCTCCCCATACCCCAACCCATATAAATAAGAGTCCAATAAGACTGGTTTTGGGTCAAAACAGGCCACAACATTATTGGATACAGATGAAAGAGGTTTGGCATGGGCATGGGGCAATCTAAATACCGTATTTTTCACTCCATTAGACACACTTTTTTCCTCCTAAAAAGGAGGAGGAAATGTCTATGCATCTTATGGAGCGAATGTGTGGTCCCTGGAGCCAAATTGCCCAGGGGCAAAAAGCAGATTGTGCTTTTTTTTCCAGAAAGAGGGGAGGGGGTGTTGAAACAAAGCCGCTGAGCAACTGATCAGCAAGCGATCGGGAGGGAGATAAAGGACTCTGGCGATAAAGGAGGCTGCCCGGGAGGGGGGAGGTAAAGACAGCGAATGCGCAAAGGGGGGAAACAGGAATACTAAAGCAAGCAATGAGAAGAGAAACTCACCGTCAAATCACATATCATGTCTGTGGCCACAGCATGAATCACAAAAATCATACATCCACTGTTTCATTCAGAATATTTTTTTTCTTGTTTTCCTCCTCTAAAAACTAGGTGGGTCTTATGGTCAGGTGCGTCTTATGGAGCGAAAAATACAGTACTTCTGGCCCGCTCACCGTGGTCAATCCAGGCGGGGGTTCCTAAGACTTACATCCAATAGGGTGACCCCTGCAGGGACTGCCGTCTGGGGGAGTGCCTTTGGCCCTGCCCCCCCCAGGGCACGTGGACATGGCCACTCCCCCCCAGATCCCTGTAACGGGATACCCCAGCGTTTGGAGGGGCAGGCAGAGACTACAACCACCCCTCCATCCAAAATAAAGGATTGCCCCAATGCCCAATCAGTTGTGACAATTGCTATGAGGTAGGCAAAACCACCGGGTCACGGTGCCAATTAGTTCAGTGGGCAAATTCCTACCCGGCCCTATAAAGTGGTGATGACTGTAACGACAGCAAAATCATTGACTATCACCTTAAACCTAGGGTGGGTGGGGAACCTGGCGAAGGAAGAAACAGGTAGTGCCCCAGGTGTAGGCTGCTTAAATGGGCAAGGGGCAGACCCGAGGGAAGCCCACTCGCTCCATTGGCTCTGCCCCCTGGCACAGCCCAAATCTCAGCCTGCAGCCCCATTCGCCAAAGCAGGATGCAGGCTAGGATCTGGTTTCCGATAGGCGACGGGGGCTTATGCTCCCACCGCCTATCAGGAAGGGCCCTGAAGTTCCCTCTTTGAAGCCTCTGCCGTCCCGCAATGCACTAAGAGGGGTGAGCGGACTTGTCAGAAAGGCAAAGAGGAAATCTTGTCCCCTCACCCATTTCCCCATACTCCTCTGATGAATGGAGAGTGTGCACGCTGAGCTCAACCCCAGATGCACCGGAATATGGGCAAGGGAATGGGAGTAAACGGATCAAGGAACTAAATATTCTGTTCTGTGTTGTCCTTCTTTGAGGCTTTTACGTATCTGAACACAGCAGAGCTCATGCTGAAATCGGTGAGTCCCAAGCAAAGAAACATTAGCTTGTTTGAGGAGTCAGTATTGCACAGCCTCAAAGGAGAGGTAAGAGGACCTGCTGGATTTGGTTGATACGGGGAGGGTGGAAATTTCGAAGCCCTACATGGATTGGGTCCAGGCTTCCTTGAAGACTGTATTCCTTCATAGAAACCTCCCTGGGCTCTGCGATCTTCAGGGTAGACCTGTCTCTTGGTCCTGCCACCCTCACAAGCACCCTGGGGTGGGGGCCCTCTTGGTGGCTACTCCCAGACTCTTGAACTCCCTCCCTAGAGATGCCCGACTTGTTCCTTCCTTGTTGTCGCATCACCAGCCAGCGAAGACCTCCTTTCCCCAATAGTCTTTTGGGAGCTGACTGCTTTTAATGAGGTGGCTGATGCTGTGCTTTCTAAATTGCATTTATTTGTATGGCTTTAATAGATCTTACACACATGCACAAACACACCCTTAATTCTATTCTATTAGCTTTTAATGGTTGGTCTGCAATCAGAACTAACAATGTGCACCTTATCACTTGGTGCACACATGCCCATAGAGATGGCCTGAGGGCTAGAGCTATGGGGCTTCCCTTTCTTCTTAAGTATGACCCCTTTCTCCACATTTCTATTTTTAAATCCATCCATCATTTCCTACCCAGTTGCTCTGTCAGAAGTCTTGTGCAGGCCGAGATGCAAATTCCACTCAAGTTATTTGTTAAAATTGAAATTACTATTCATTAAGCAGTGAAGGGTTTTAAAAATAGCAACCTTCTCAATTCTTAAAAATCAAATTGGTTAATACTGGACAGTATGGGCAGAAAGCCACCGCCCTGTGGATGACCGGCGAGGGTGGCTTAACCTTTTTGCTCCTCCCACAAGCTGTTTCTCCGCCCCCATAGGAACTAATGGAGCCACTAATTCACATGGAGGCAGGAAAAAGACCCTGCAAAGGCAAAATCAGATAATAGAATCATAGAGTTGGAAGAGACCACAAGGGCCATCGAGTCCAACCCCCTGCCAAGCAGGAAACACCATCAGAGCACTCCTGACATATGGCTGTCAAGCCTCTGCTTAAAGACCTCCAAAGTAGGAGACTCCACCACACTCCTTGGCAGCAAATTCCACTGTCGAACAGCTCTTACTGTCAGGAAGTTCTTCCTAATGTTTAGGTGGAATCTTCTTTCTTGTAGTTTGGATCCATTGCTCCGTGTCCGCTTCTCTGGAGCAGCAGAAAACAACATTTCTCCCTCCTCTATGTGACATCCTTTTATATATTTGAACATGGCTATCATATCACCCCTTAACCTCCTCTTCCCCAGGCTAAACATGCCCAGCTCCCTTAGCCATTCCTCATAAGGCATCGTTTCCAGGCCTTTGACCATTTTGGTTGCCCTCCTCTGGACACGTTCCAGTTTGTCAGTGTCCTTCTTGAATTGTGGTGCCCAGAACTGGACACAGTACTCCAGGTGAGGTCTGACCAGAGCAGAATACAGTGGCACTATTACTTCCCTTGATCTAGATGCTATACTCCTATTGATGCAGCCCAGAATTGCATTGGCTTTTTTAGCTGCCGCGTCATAGAATCATAGAATTGTAGTGTTGCAAGGGGCTATGTAGGGCTGTCTTTAGCATATGTGGTGCCAGGGTGCAAAGATCTGCCCAGTGCCCCCAAATGTTCATCTTGCTACTTTCACGGAGGGAAGACTGGGGTTGTGGGGTGAGGGAGGGAGGGAGGCTTGGGAAGGAAGCTGCACATCAGCCCACCAGCCATATAGTTGGCGGGGTGCAGCTTCCATCCTAAGCCTCTGCAGGGATCGCTCTCCTCCCACGGAGGCTTGGGAGGCAAGCTGTGTGCCCACCAGCCGTATAGTTGGCGAGGCGCAGCTGGCAGGCGTGCAGGGAAAGGGGAGGCCGCCAACAAAGCCGCACAGCTCCCCCACTCGCTGGGGTGCCCCTGAGAGGCCGGCGCCCTGGCGCAACGAACCACTAAGCCCTATGGGAAAGATGGCTCTGGGGCCGTGAGGATCATCTAGTCCAACTCTCTGCAGTGCAGGAATATTTCGTCCAATGCAGGGCTCAAACCCACGACCCAGAGAGTCTTAAGAGTCTTGTGCTCCACCAACTGATCTGTCCCTTGTGGTGTGGTTGAGGGTAACCAACCCTCTGGTGGTGTTTCCTGCTTGGCAGGGAGTTGGACTCGATGGCCCTTGTGGTCTCTTCCAACTCTATGATTCTATGATTCTATGAACCCATCTCTTGGGCATTCCACACTGGGATAACCTTCAGCTCCCACCCCTTGAGTAAGCTCCTTCTTTTTCTTACCCCCTCTGGGAAAACTGGCTACAATAGTTCCTACAGAAGTCGTTGCTGCTGTGTGGTGAGCAGAGCTGGTGCACACCCCACGATTTTCTTTGCAAACATTAAATAGTAGTGTTCACTTTTATGAGCAACTTCACTCTGCTTCTTGCAGTAGCCCCTCTTGTAATCACATACTCCCAATCGCTGCGTAGGCAACATGGATGATCATGGCCAAACATTATTTCCGTTGCAGTCTTGCTACACAAATGCAATACTCCTTGCCCCATATCAACCCACCCCCACAAAAAGATGTGCCCAAGAGGCTCTCTTGCAGGTTCATGCATTAAACAAGGAGTCTGGGATTCAGGGGGAGGCCAGTGAAGGCGGTCAAGGTCCTGTGTGAGTCTCTGGAGGCGGCTGGATGATGAATGGCAGCTATCAGATTGAGGCTGAATACTGACAAGACAGAAGTTCTGTTTTGGGGAGATAGGGGGCAGGTGGGTGTGGGGGACTCCCTGGTCCAGAACAGGGTAACCATGCCCAGGAAAGACCAGGTGCGCAGCTTGGGAGTCATTTTGGACTCACAGCTGTCCAGGGCAGCTGTCTACCAGTTCCAACTGGTACGCTGGCTGAGACCCTACCTGCCCGCGGACTGTCTGGCCAAAGTGGCGCATGCTCTGGTTATCTCCCACTTGGACTATTGCAATGCACTCTACGTGGGGCTACCTTTGAAGGTGATCCGGAAACTACAACTAATTCAGAATGTGGCAGCTAGACAAATGACTGGGAGCAACCACCAGGACTATATAACACTGGTCCTGAAAGACCTACATTGGCTCCCAGTACGTTTCTGAGCACAGTTCAAAGTGTTGGTGCTGACCTTTAAAGCCCTAAATGGCCTCGGCCCAGTATACCGGAAGAAGCATCCCCACCCACATTGTTTAGCCCGGACACTGAGGTCTAGCTCTGAGGGCCTTCTGGTGGTTTCCTCACTGCGAGAAGCGAAGTTATCAGGTGATACTAAAGAACTCGCCAATAACCATTGCATTGTTGTCTCCCGCACGTCTCTGTAGGTCTCTTACAACATGGGTCAAATCAATTTGGCAAAAAAAATGGTGAAGAAGGCTTTGCGTTTATTGAAGAGAAGCTTCCCAATGACCATTATAGGAGTCTTTTTCAAGTCCATGGTGGAAACTTCCAAACACTTGTCTCATCAGAAGAAGCAGGTTCCTTGGCAAATGTCCAGTGGGTATGGTGATTCTGGCAAATTGTTTTTAGAAGGTGGAGTGGATGTGCTGCTGAGTTATAGAACTGAAAGGAGTATTGTGGATCAACAGGTCCACTGCCAAGATCTCAAGTAACCTAGAAGGCGGCATTTTTCCATTTCCGCCAAGCTAAGCAGTTGGCTCCTTACCTCTCTCGCCCTGACCTAGCCACGGTGATCCACGCGACGGTCACCTCCAGACTGGATTATTGTAACTCGCTCTACGTGGGGCTGCCCTTGAGACTGACCCAGAAACTCCAGCGGGTGCAGAATGCTGCAGCGAGACTCCTTACGGGGTCTTCGCTGCGAGATCTCATTCACCCGGTGCTATACCAGCTGCACTGGCTCCCGGTGGAGTACAGGATCAGGTTTAAGGTGCTGGTTTTAACCTTTAAAGCCCTATACGGCCTAGGACCCTCGTACCTACGGAACCGCCTCTCCTGGTATGCCCCACAGAGAAACTTACGGTCTTTAAATAAAAACATCTTGAAGGTCCCAGGCCACAGAGAGGTTAGGCTGACCTCAACTAGAGCCAGGGCTTTTTCGGCTGTGGCTCCGATCTGGTGGAACACTCTGTCACAAGAGACTAGGGCCCTGCAGGACTTGACATCTTTCCGCAGGGCCTGCAAGACAGAGCTATTCCACCAGGCCTTTGGCCAGGGCACAGCCTGACTCCCTCCCTCGGCAATCTTCGCGGAGCTCTGGCCCAATGGTTGCCAGCGGCTTGAATTAATTAATTTTATAATGAATGGTTTTAGAGTGTTGTTTATGCTGTACTTTTGTACTGTTTTATTGTTGTTAGCCGCCCTGAGCCCGGCTTCGGCTGGGGAGGGTGGGATATAAATAAAATTTATTATTATTATTATTATTATTATTATTATTATTATTATTATTAGGTGCCTGTCAAGCCTCTAGTAGGAAAGCTTCTCAAGTTGCGAAATTGTTCCAACTCTGTCCCCCTCTAGGCAGCATATTGTTCTGTTCAACTGCTGCTTGGGCCATAAACTTTTCTCATAATATACTTAGCTGGGACCTACCTTAGGGTAAGGCGTTGGATTGGATTTTATCCCAGTCACTATGCATAGGATGGACAATAGTTTCTCATCTTCTTAGAGAAGATGAGAAATACAGTACCTCCTCAGATTATGCTACCCTCGGGTAATAATAATAATAATAATAATAATAATAATAATAATAATAATTAATTATTTATACCCCGCCCATCTGGCTGGGCTTCCCCAGCCACTCTGGGCGCCTTCCAAAAATATATATTAAAATACTGTAATATATCAAACATTAAAAGCTTCCCTAAACAGGGCTGCCTTCAGATGTCTTCTAAAAGTCTGGTAGTTGTTGTTCTCTTTGACAACTGGTGGGAGGGTGTTCCACAGGGAGGGCGCCACTACCAAGAAGGCCCTCTGCCTGGTTCCCTGTAACTTGGCTCATCGCAGTGAGGGAACCGCCAGAAGGCCCTCGGTGCTGGACCTCAGTGTCTGCGCAGAAAGATGGGGGTGGAGGCACTTCTTCAGGGTAACGTAAACTTTGGGTTGCAAAAGCAGCAAACCTGGAAGTGTTTCACCGCACACGCATGCGCAGAAGCGCTCTACCATGCCGCGTGCGTGTGCAGAATTGGTTCCTCTGGGAGCTCCGGAACAGATTCCATCAGCAACCAGAGGTACCACTGTACATTTTTCTCTGCATCCGCACCTATGTTTGTGCTCCCACATCACCTGGTGCAAGACAGGTTAGTTTGCAGCCTTGTAACTCCAACCTGTCCCATCAGCTATGATGCATAGGTCAATCCAGGTGGGGGTTCCTAAGACTTACATCAAATAGGGTGACCCCCAGAGGGACCGACGTCTGGGGGAGTGCCTTTGGCCCTGGCCCCGCCTGGGCAGGTGGACATGTCCACTCCCCCTGGATCTCTTTAACGGGATACCCCAGCGTTTGGAGGGGCAGGCGGAGACTACAATCTCCCCTCCATCCAAAACAAAGGATTGCCCCAATGCACAATCAGTTGTGACGATTGCTATGAGGTAGGCAAAACCACTGGGTCAGAGCTAATTAGCCGGTGGACAAATTCCTGTTGTTGTTTAGTCGTGTCTGACTCTTCGTGACCCCATGGACCAGAGCACTCCTATCTTCCACTGCCTCCCACAGTTTGGTCAAACTCATGCTGGTAGCTTCGAGAACACTGTCCAACCATCTCGTCCTCTGTCATCCCCTTCCCCTTGTGCCCTCAGTCTTTCCCAACATCAGGGTCTTTTCCAGGGAGTCTTCTTTTCTCATGAGGTGGCCAAAGTCTTGGAGCCTCAGCTTCAGGATCTGTCCTTCCAGTGAGCACTCAGGGCTGATTTCCTTCAGAATGGATCGGTTTGATCTTCTTGCAGTCCATGGGACTCTCAAGAGTCTCCTCCAGCACCACAATTCAAAAGTATTAATTCTTCGGCGATCAGACAAATTCCTACCTGGCCCCATAAAACGGCAACCGCTGTAGCCACAGCAAAGTCCTTGACTAACAGCTTAAACCGAGGGCGGGCGGGCAGGGGAACCCGACAAAGGAAAGTCGGCAGGGCCCTGGGTGAGGACTATTTAAATGGCCAGGGGGCAGACCCGAGAGAAGCCTTCCTGCTCCGCAGCTCTGCCCCCTGGCACAGCCCATGCCCGAGCCTGCATCCCCATTCGCCAAAGTGGGGTGCAGGCTAGGATCCGGCTCCTGATAGGTGGTGGAGTAAGGTTACCAGATTTTTTCCAATGAATCCAGGGACATTTTTCAACGTCAATGGATTTTGTATGGGGGCTGATTTGTAAATCAGGGGACTGTCCCCAGGAAACAGGGACGTCTGGTAACCTTACGGCCTTCCAGAAGGGGCACTGAGGCCATGCCTCTCTCGTTGGGGTCCCAGGTGAGCCTCTGCCGCCCTGCGACCAAAGTAGGTAAACAGACTTATTGCACCAGTAAATTGGAACTTCCTGGATGACAGTGGTGCCCCGCAAGACGAATGCCTCGCAAGACGGAAAACTCGCTAGACGAAAGAGTTTTCTGTTTTGGAGGTGCTTCGCAAAACGAATCTCCTATGGGCTTGCTTCGCAAGACGACAATGTCTTGCAAGTTCCTGCTGCCCCCCCCTTTTTCTAAGCCGCTAAGCCGCTTATCAGCTGATCCGATCAGCAGATAAGCCGCTAAAAGCAGCTAAAAGCCGCTAATAGCACTAATAGCGCTAAGCCGCTTATCAGCTGATCCGATCAGCAGTTTAAGCCTCTAAAAGCCGCTAATAGCGCTAAGCCGCTTATCAGCTGATCTGATCAGCAGATAAGCCGCTAAAAGCCTCTAAAAGCCGCTAATAGCGCATAGCGCTAATCCGCTAATCCTTCAATGGGCTTGCTTCACAAGACGGAAAAAACCGCTAGACGAAGAGAATCACAGAACGGATTCTTTTCGTCTTGCGAGGCACCACTGTATCTCAAAGATAGGAAGAGGGGTTGTGAGGAGAGCGGGTAGCCTGAGGCTTTCTGATCCCCTGCACTCCTACGGTATCTTTTATAGCAGGGAGAAGAAACTAGCTTTTCTGTACCAGCAAGGGCACTGCCTTTCCCTGCTGTGGCAGCTCTTCAGCCTCGACCTTGCCAGCAGCAGCAAAAAGTTCTCCCGCTTAGCAGCTCTCATGAATGTGAACTGTGCAGAAGAATCTCAAGACGAGTCCCAGGTACAGAAAGCTTTTGCTCCCGACTTTTTGCCGGCTGCTCCTTCATGGGAAAATTTGCCCGTGAGGTGTGCAGCAGCACTTGGCACCGACTGCATCTTCCAAATCATATTCGTTGGCAGCTCTCTTTAGATGGCATTGCAATGATCAAACCTGGTCGATATGGAAGTAAGGACCAGCATAGTAAAATCTAAGCTGTCTAAAAGAGGGGAAAGCCTCCTGGACAATTAGGTAAAGGTAAATGGACCCCTGACCATTAGGTCCAGTCGTGACCGACTCTGGGGTTTCGGCGCTCATCTCGCTTTATTGCCCGAGGGAGCCGGCGTTCAGCTTCCGGGTCATGTGGCCAGCATGACTAAGCCGCTTCTGGCGAACCAGAGCAGAGCACGGAAACGCCGTTTACCTTCCTGCTGGTGGTCGGTGTGACCTTTTGCTTTGCTTTTGGAGAAATATAGAGCTAGGTGTGTCCTTTTTTGGCGTCTCTAATTGTCACTGTGGGTTAAACCACAGAGCCTAGGGTTTGCCGATCAGAAGGTCGGCGGTTCGAATCCCCACAACGGGGTGAGCTCCCGTTGCTCGGTCCCAGCTCCTGCCCACCTAGCAGTTCGAAAGCACGCCAGTGCAAGTAGATAAATAGGTACCGCTGTGGTGGGAAGGTAGACGGCGTTTCTGTGCGCTCTGGTTTCCGTCACGGTCTCCTGTTGTGCCAGAAGGTTTAGTCCTCCTGCCACATGACCTGGAAAGGTGTGAACAAACGCCAGCTCCCTTGGCCTGAAAGCAAGATGAGCGCCGCAACCCCATAGTTGCCTTTGACTGGACTTAACCGTCCAGGGGTCCTTTACCTTACCAACAGTCAAGCTCAGAAAACAAGTCCAGGAAGGCATACCAGCTGCCCAGCCACCAGAAGCGTGTGTGCATGTGTTTGCATTAGTGCACCTTAGGAGCTCCCTGAGGTTCATGTTTGTCACTGGCCCTATGTCCTTCCTGGGCTGAGTGTGCACAGGACCCTAAACTTGGGTCATCTCCAGAGAAATGTTACCTACCCACCAGAGTCACTGACTCCCCCCTTGGCCCTCTCACTGGGGTGGAAGTCAGAATGAAAAGGGTCCTATTCCCCTAGTACCAGGAAGTCTAAAGGAAGAAGACAAGACATTATATTTATACGCAACAGTAGCCGCAAGGCTATTGATTGCGAAAAATTGGAAAAGTGGTATTATACCGACAAAAACAGAGTGGCTTGCCAAATTATTGGAGTATTGCAATATAACCAAAACAATGGGAGAAACTGGAAGGATCTCAAAAGAGAAGATAGACAGGGACTGGAAGGTGTTTAAAAGATACTTGCAAAACCATATCGAAAAATCAGAACTCCTATTAGAATAAACAAGTTCCGTTTCAAATACTGAAATACTACATAAGATGGATAACAATGTGTAATAGAAAAAGAAGTATGAAATTAGGTTAAAGGTGAGTGAAAGAAAGTAATAGAAGTGGGAAGAAATTGCAATTGAGTAGATTGGAAGTTTATCACAAGGGTGGGGTGAGGGGTGAGGGATGGTGGTGGGAAAAGGAAGTATTTGTGGGATTGAGTGTAGGTATGTATGAATGTTCTTAAGGATTGTACGAAATGTATGTTTGTATGTTTGTATATTTGTAACATGTATGTATTAATGTTGAATTTTTTTAATAATAAAAATTTTAAAAAATGAAAAGGGTCAAAGGAAGAATAGCATCTTCCCAAAATTTTTATTAGTTTTCACAATATTATAAACAAACGAACGCACAAAACAGACAAACATAAATCATAGCCTTATTGAAAATTACAGTTATAGTTATTGTTATCAAGGGAAGAACAGCATCAATTCAGAGGGCTTCTGATCTCTCAAGATGCTTCCTTAAATCCATTTTGAGTGCTCTGTGATCGAGAGCTCTCAATAGGCGACAAAGTTCACTTGTCTTATTGTTTGCATCGCCATAGATAATCTCCTCCTACATGGAATTCTCACTCTGCTGTCAGCTGATGGGCTACCAGCATGAATGGATGAAATATGAGTTAATGGCTATCCAACGTAGCGCACACCTTCGAGTTGTTGGAGAAGAGCTCTTAATCATAGCTAAGCTGGCAACGTCACTAGCCTACATGAAGCTCTGCTTGGGGAACTTGCCTTTAGCTGTCCAGCTTGGTAAGTCAGCTGGCCGGCTCCCAAATATGACTTTTGGGATTGAAAGAGAGGCAATTTTATGCATTGCTTTCTTTTCAGGTTACCGGGCGCACGAGCTGTGTGTGCAACTGAAGAAGCCCAAACTCGACTGCATTGTTCTCAATGACCTTTTCAACGCTCTTTTTCTCAGGACAAGGTACTTTGCCTCATGCATCTCCCATTGTTGACTAAATGTCTTGCCAAATGAAGGTGGTTCTTTTAAAATGAGACTCAGAAGTAATGTAAAACACAAGTGAGTGAGAAGATTAAAGATTTTATTCTAAACAGCAAGCAATATACAGTCGTACCTTGGAAGTCGAACGGAATCCGTTCCGGAAGTCCGTTCGACTTCCAAAACGTTCGAAAACCAAAGCGTGGCATCTGAAGCTCCTGCAGCCAATCAGAAGCCCCGTTGGATGTTCAGCTTCTAAAAATGGTTTGCAAACTGGAGCACTCACTTCCAGATTTGTGGCGTTCGGGAGCCAAAACGTTCGAAAACTAAGCTGTTCGAAAACCAAGCAAGCACTTCAATCTGCCACTTGGAAGCTCTCAAGAAGCGGGGAAGTGACTCCCCCAGGTAGCCTCAGTTTACACGGCCACCATTCATGAGCTTCTCTCTAAAGACTGCCCAAAATCATCTGATTTATAGCTAGCTAGCTTGTGTGGCTTGCCCGACTGGCTATGCGCAGATCATTCATTACTGGTTACATGCAGATTATTCGTTAGCTACCCTCTCCCAATGCCCCACTTTCTCAAAACAATGCCCAACATCAAAGAAGGTACCTGTTATGTACTGAAGTTCTCACCCTGGGCCAGCATGGGAATACTGTAGATAGTTTTCACTCAGGTCCAAATATGCAAATAAGGGATTGAAAGTGACGTTCAGTGTTTGGATAGTTACAGAAAATGGTTACTGTTGCGTTCTAGTGGAGCTCTATATAAGCAGACTGGCTAAACCCTTCAGTTCAGTTCTGTTCTGGCCTGTGAATAAACAAGAGCTGTTTGAAGAATCGCTGTGCCGTTTGATATGTTCACCCACAACTTAACAGTACCCAGCACTATTACTTCCTTCCAACTGATTAGGACATTAAATGCTGTTCTTCATGCCATCAAAGAACTGAAGGAACAGAGGCAGGAAGATCACGAACTCCTCAAAGTACAATTTATCTTCCAGATAGATTGCCCATACACTAAAACGGCAGTTTTAAAGTTTCTGTCGCAGAGAATGACCCTCCTCCCTTAAGATGAGAAGGAATCAAGCCCAATCGCAATGCCCAGTAGGCTGCCTGACTTTCTCAACCACAAAAAGTAGCTCTACACTTTATGCAGAAATGTGAATTACAGTGGGATACACTGACATTATCTGGTGAGGGATACCTGTTTCCTGTAGCAACAATACTACAGTTGGATGTTATGCACAGATCTTTCAAGCCCCATGTTGACACCAGTTTGTAGTGTAGATACAACTCAGTGTGCTTTCATCCTTGAGTCTCTATCAGGGCCGGATTTAGGTTTGATGAGGCCCTAAGCTACTGAAGGTAATGGGGCCCTTTATATGTCCAGCTGTCCTTTGTCGACAACAAATTGTCACTGTTTTTTGTGTTGAATATATGCTATATGGTACAGTCATACCTCGCTTCCGCTTCATGTTGCGTCTTTTCGCGTTACGTCCCACAGCAACCCGAAAGTAGCGGAACAGTTTACTTCTGGGTTTCGCCGATCGCACATGCGCAGAAGCACTAAATCATGCTCTGCGCATGTGCAGAAGCGCCAAATCACACTGTGTGCCTGCGCAGACGCAGCACTTTGAGTTGTGGGCATTTCACATTATGGATGGGCCTCCGGAACGGATCCTGTCTGTAACACGAGGTACCACTGTAATTTATGGACCTAATAGGTATCTAAAGCCATTTGCACATAACAAATAGGATTAAGTTTGAGAACCAAGGTACCACTGTATATAGAAATGAGCAAACCAGTGATATTTTAGGGAGCAGGCAAGCAGGGGGCCCCCATTACTTACATCATAGGAGCCTACACAACGCAAAACACTGTTGCTGTATGTAGGTTTTATTTTGTTTGTTTTTTATCTTATATTTTGGAAATGTACATATAGTGGGGTTTTTTTCCCTTTAATTTTTTGGGGGGCCCCCAAGAGAATGGGGCCCTAAGCTATAGCTTGTTTAGCTTATACATAAAGCCGGCACTGGGTTCAAGTCACCTTTAAGCCCCTCACATGCTACAGTGGTGCCTCGCAAGACGAAATTAATCCGTTCCGCAAGTTTTGCCGTCTAGCGAATTTTTCGTCTTGCGAAGCACGGTTTTAACGGTTTAACAAAGTCGCAAGACGTTTTCGTCTTGCGAAGCAAGCCCATAGGGAAATTCGTCTTGCGAGGCAAATCGCGAACGGAAAAACCTTTCGTCTAGCGAGTTTTTTGTCTTGCGAGGCATTCGTCTTGCGAGGTACCACTGTATTTCTTGTGAATGGCATTGCAAGGAGGACAACACAGCTTTTGCATTCTCACAAACAAAACGCTTTGGGCAACAAACGGTTTGGAAAACCTACATGAAGTGCATAGCTATGATAAGTTAGCGGCTGCCTAGTATGGTCAGAAAAATGCACATCCACCATGTTGCTGTCAGGAGGTCAGCCTACACTTGAGTAGCACCCTGGCAGAGACACATGTCCGACTGGCATGTTCCCTCCCTCCTGGTCGATCGTTCGGGAACTTCAAAAGTTTTCTTCAGCCCGAATATCACAGCGACCGATGCCAACCGACACCGGTACACTTAGGGATCCACAGAGTTTGTGCAGTTGCGTAACAGACCTCAGCCTCTCAGCATTTTGGCTAATCTACTTTATTTAAATATAAATACACACAAAGCACTGCAACATGGCTCCCTCTCTCTCTAGCATCAGACAGCAAAGAGAAAAAGAACAAAGGACAATAGTCCCACTTCACGGAACACAGTAACACAAACATCCTGTCTTTGTCACTTCCCACTCTGTGGAGTCAAAACATATACAGTGGTACCTCGGGTTAAGTACTTAATTTGTTCCGGAGGTCCGTTCTTAACCTGAAACTGTTCTGAACCTGAAGCACCACTTTAGCTAATGGGGCCTCCTGCTGCCGCTGCACCGCAGGAACACGATTTCTGTTCTCATCCTGAAGCAACGTTCTTAACCTGAGGTACTATTTCTGGGTTAGTGGAGTCTGTAACCTGAAGCGTATGTAACCTGAAGCGTATGTAACCCGAGGTACCACTGTACCGTCATGTGATATACAAAAATCCCACGACTGCAACCAGGGAGCAGGAATTCTAACAGTTGTGGCAACAAACCAAGCCAGCCTTGGGAAGAACTGCAGTACCTTACCAGAATTACCTGGAGAGACTTTCCCCCCAACCCTTGTGCTTCTCTCTAGATACCAGGACTCTGTGCATGTGCTGAGCTGGCTGGAGGACTTATCCATGCGAGATGATAATGTCATTGGGCAGGCCTGCTTTGTGACCGGCTGTCTCGATCTCATGCTTTATGCTGGTAAGAACTGTGCACTTATCACTATGTGGCTGGCTTTTTTTCAGCTGGAACTCGCTGGAACTTATTTCCGACACCTCTCAGGTGGGCGCACAGGGTCCCTGGACGTTTGACGATCTATTGACGCTGTGCCACCACTGTGATTGCCTCCTCATTGCCACCAAACCGTTTCTCTTGGGTACACACGAGTCCAGACAGTTGTTAACATGAACAAATCATCAATTTATTTTATAAGCATGAACAAGTTTATGGTTTCAGTTCATTTTTCTTGGCAGTTTCTTAATCTTAGTTTCTTTACTGACCTATACGTTCCTAACAACTTCAAACTGATTATCCCAACTATCTATCTGACTCCACCTAACAGGTCCTCTCACTCTCTCACATTAAAACTAGACCAACCCACAGACTTATCCTCCCTCTTCCTTCTCCAACTCCCAGCTGACTTCCACACAACTCCAACTCTAACTCCTCCCCTTGGGTTCCCACCGGCCAATCACTTCACACTCGTTTAACCCTTTCCTTATGACCCACCTAGGAGGCAAATGCCACAGCGCCATTGCCATTCCAAGAAAACAAGGGAGGTGTTCGTGGTGAGTTCCGGCACCTCTTTTTCTAGAAAAATAGCACTGCGTGTGACTTCCGAGAAACAAGTCGCTATCTGAAACATCGATAGCCCACCTTGTAGCAAAATATTCTCAAGGCATCTTGAGAAGAAGAAAACAGAGGAATGCCAAAGAAAAGAAGCAAGTACAGTGGTACCTCGGGTTAAAGAACTTAATTCGTTCCAGAGATCCGTTCTTAACCTGAAACTGTTCTTAACCTGAGGTACCACTTTAGCTAGTGGGGCCTCCCACACCGCCACTGCACAATTTCTGCTCTCACCCTGAAGCAAAGTTCTTAACCCAAGGTACTATTTCTGGGTTAGCGGAGTCTGTAAGCTGAAGCGTCTGTAACCTGAAGCGTCTGTAACCCGAGGTACCACTGTAACTGGAAAGCATGGGTCTCAAAATGTACAGCTGTTAAGGCTGGTAAGGAGTTGGTTGGAGGAAAAGAAGGATGAGGTTTGTACCAAAGGGCATGTTTTCAAGTTGGAAAAGCGTTTTCTGTAGGCAACACCTCCCTCGAGACTACGAAAGCGGTGCGGCAGACAGAGTGCCGCCTCTTGGACTTCCGCTGCCTGAGGCAGGCTCTCTGCATTGGGGAATATTTGGAATGTCCCAACTGAATTTCACGATGAAATTTCATAAATGCAGAGGATGTCATTTCAGAATTGAAATCCATACGTTCAATGCTTTTTTTCTATATGAAAAAAATCGTTAGGGGGTACTCTCATTTTCCTACTCATATTGAAATACTGCCCCTCAATGAGGCCAAACTTAAATTCACAGAATGTTTAGGGATATGCGTACCCCTGCGTACCCCCAGAAAAAGCACTGCATACGTTTATTTCATTCCCGGTGAGATCAGAGGCAGGCTGCCTGTTTACAGGTGTCTTTCCTTTTGCAGGTTTTTCATTTAGGTCCTTTGACTACTGCCTGGACTTTGTTTTGAACCAGCAAATGAACTGCATCCTTATGTCTCAAAACAGCATCATGCTTGGCCTGTATTCTTCTCTGGCGATTTGGTAAAGTTTAGCACTCGGTGTTATTCATCTCAATCTTAAGACTGCATGTGGTGGACTTGTAAAAGGGTAAAAGAGTATTGGGAGATAATCCACTATGAATTGAAAAAAAATGTTTAAAAGTACTTTTCAACGCCCCCCCCCCCTTCAAAAAAACCCTAGAGTCCTTCTTGTTGGGGATAATTCAGACTGAAATTCCCAGGTGTCAGAAAAGCTTATTTATGTATGCTACTACTGTGGCCCATGTTTTGTTAGCCCCCAAATGGAAAATGAGCAAAGAAGAATGGCAACTTAAACTGATGGAATATGTGCAGCTTGCAGACTTAACATATAGAATAAGAGAACAAGAAGAACATACGTTTAGAGAAGATTGGAAAAGGTTTATTGACTATATGGGAGGAAACTGTGTACACTTGAAAACGTTGGCAGCATTAAGATAAAATTCAACAGTGTAAATAAGTTTTGATGGACGCAATAACAAAATACTGAATGGTATAGTTTATGTATAATATGCAGGGATTTATGATATGCAAAATACCATGGAAAGAGAAGAAGGGAAGTCATTGATATTTTAAGGATGTAAAACGAGTTTTTTATATTGCATAACAGAAAATCTAATAAAAATTAGAGAGAGAGAAAGAATTGCCGGGGGGGGGGGCTGCCCCATAGATGGCGTCCCTGCAATACTTGCCTTGTTTCTTAGAAAGAAAGAAAATGTCGTGGGCGATAAAGGCCGAAAAATATTTAAGCAACACACTAATTTCCATGTTTTAGCCATTTATTCTAGGGGCAATACAGTACTATGTTTATTTGCCACTCTGTTTGGAGGGGGCAGTGTTTGAGGTAGCGCTTTTCGGTTGCACAGCTCTACATCTCTTTCAAATCGGAACCAGTAAAGGTGGTGAAGGTGTGAGTGTCTGGAGGTGGTTGGAGGATGGATGGCGGCTAACAGATTGAGGTCGAATCTTGACAAGACAGAAGTACTGTTTTGGGGGGGACAGGAGATGGGCGGATGTAGAGGACTCCCTGGTCCTGAATGGGGTAACTGTGCCCCTGAAGGACCAGGTGCGCAGCCTGGGAGTCATTCGAGACTCACAGCTGTCCATGGAGGCACAGGTCAATTCTGTGTCCAGGGCAGCTGTTTATCAGCTCCATCTGGTATGCAGGCTGAGACCCTACCTGCCCACAGACTGTCTGGCAAGAGTGGTGCATGCTCTAGTTATCTCTCACTTGAACTACTGCAATGCGCTCTATGTGGGGCTACCTTTGAAGGTGACCCGGAAACTACAACTAATCCAGAATGCGGCAACTAGACTGGTGACTGGGAGCGGCCGTCGAGATCATATAACACCGGTCTTGAAAGACCTACACTGGCTCCCAGTATGTTTCCGAGCACGATTCAAAGTGTTGGTGCTGACCCTAAATGGCCTTGGTCCAGTATACCTGAAGGAGCGTCTCCACCTCCATCATTCTGCCCGGACACTGAGGTCCAGCGCCGAGGGCCTTCTGGCGGTTCCCTCGCTTTGAGAGCCAAGTTACAGGGAACCAGGCAGAGGGCCTTCTTGGTAGTGGCGCCCGCCCTGTGGAACGCCCTCCCATCAGATGTCAAAGAGAAAAATAACTACCAAACTTTTAGAAGACATCTGAAGGCAGCCCTGTTTAGGGAAGCTTTTAATGTTTAATAGGTTATTGTATTTTAGGGTTTTATTGGAAGCCGTCCAGAATGGCTGGGGAAACCCAGCCAGATGGGCGGGGTATATATAATAAATTGTTGTTGCTGCTGCTGCTGCTGCTGCTGCTGTTGTTGTTGTTGTTGTTGTTAGATAATGCAAGGCGCTTGCAACCTTAGAAATATCACAGCATCAAGCATCACAGCATAAAGGCCAAAATCTGACGTGCCCCTTATCCACTGCCTCCCCAAAGCACAGTAAGCAGGGCGCTGGGCTTTGGGTAGGAGGAGCAGCAGCTCTAGGAGGGTCTTAGAACCCTCCCAGCTCATTCCCTAAGCTGGGCAGGCACATGCAGGACATTAGGAAGAAGAAGGGAGGATTCTAGGACATGTCAGCACCCTCGCGCTGTAGCCCCCTTCCCAAAGCAAGTGCTTACTGGCCTTTGGGAATATGGCGGACAGGCGTCCACTTGGCCTCTGAACCCTTTGTGGGGAATCTGGTTGCGTTGCCCTAAATCCGCCTCTGACAGTATTTTTGATCTACAGTGGTACCTTGCAAGACGAATGCCTCGCAAGACGAAAGAGTTTTTCGTTCTTTGAGTTGCTTCGCAAGACGAATTTCCCTATGGGCTTGCTTCGCAAGACGAAAACGTCTTGCAAGTTTGTTTCCTTTTTCCTATGGGAAACCGTTTCAATGCATTCCTATGGGAAACCGTGCTTCGCAAGACGAAAAATTCGCAAGACGAAAAAACTCACAGAATGAATTAATTTCGTCTTGCGAGGCACCACTGTATTGTCCTTTTGTGCTGGAAATTGGAGCTTAGAGTCTACAGCTTTAGAAAGAGGACTCTCCTCTTGACCTGTAACCGACATCGCTCCGTCTTACAGGTGTGGCAGACTTCAAGAGTGGGATGACTTTATGGAGCTGTTTGAACAGGCGAGAAGGTTGGTGAGGAGAACGAGCGCGTCGCTTTATGCTAACCATGGATTCTGCAAGTTTGTGGAGTGTGAGGCTCTGCTGCTGAGGAAATATATCGAGGAAAGGCCCGGGAAGGCTCGTGAGATGCGCAACAAGATCACAAAGGTAAGGGCTTGGAGGTGGGCTCTGGAAATTTCCTCTGTCTTAAGTACTGAAATTAAGAGTCCCCTACAGTACGCCAAGGGACACGGGTGACGCTGTGGGTTAAACCACAGAGCCTAGGACTTGCCGATCAGAAGGTCGGCGGTTTGAATCCCCGCGACGGGGTGAGCTCCCATTGTTCGGTCCCAGCTCCTGCCAACCTAGCAGTCTGAAAGCACAAAGTGTAAGTAGATAAATAGGTACCGCTCCAGCAGGAAGGTAAACAGCGTTTCTGTGTGCTGCTCTGGTTCGCAAGAAGTGGCTCAGTCATGCTGGACACATGACCCGGAAGCTGTCTGCGGACAAACGCTGGCTCCCTCGGCCAATAAAGCGAGATGAGCGGCGCAACCCCAGAGCCGGTCACGACTGGACCTAATGGTCAGGGGTCCCTTTACCTTTACAGTATAGGAGTCACAGCATGTATTGTCTCCCTTAGCCTCTTGAGACTACACTTTTGCAAGGCATTAAATACAAGATAATGGCCACCAAACAGCTGATTCTGAGATGGGCTATGTTGCTTCTCCTTGGCTCTTTTCGCTCCTCACCATACTGAGCAAAGCTGAGGTTTATTGCCTGAGCTGTGACCTGCGGTTACACTATCTCCTCGCTAACCCTGAGCTGCACCCAAGAACAAACCTTGGCTATAGTTTGTCTTTAGTGAGCTGAGGGCTTCATCGCAAGCCATGGTTTGGACAGCAGTTTGGCTCCCTGTCTTGTGCGAACTAAAAAGGGAGAAGTCGTGTTTTGTCTTTGCTTCCCAACTTTCTTCTCCTATTCAACCTCGCCGTCCTTCTGACTCTGCCTGGCGTGATTCTCCTATTGCTCCCATTAGAATTTGGAACAAGCAATTACGCAGTGCTCCACAAGCCCCGTCTACTATTCCAGGGTTTACCATATGAAGGCCTACGTCCAACTCATGCTTGGGCAGGACGAAAACAGCCAAAGCTTCCTTGAGAAGGCATTCGAGGACAGCGAGATGTATGGAAACCATTTGGAGCAATCCTGGCTGGAAATTACCAAGGTAAAGTCTTGAGATCGCCAGTCAGTAAAAAATATTTCTCCAGGGACAATGGACGATGGAACCAGGCAGAGGGCCTTCTCGGTAGTGGCGCCCGCCCTGTGGAATGCCCTCCCTTCAGATGTCAAGGAAATAAACAACTATCTGACTTTTAGAAGACATCTGAAGGCAGGCCTGTTTAGAGACGTTTTTAAGAATGTTTTCATTATGTTTTTAGACATGTTGTAAGCCGCCCAAAGTGGCCGGGAAAGTCAGCCAGATGGGCGAGATATAAATAATAAATTTATTATTATTGTTGTTGTTGTTGTTGTTGTTGTTGTTATTTGTGATGCCCAATAACATGGTGGTATGTAACAGATTGGGAGTAAATGAAATAGGGAATATAGATATAGATGATATAGATATAAATGGGACAATCCTGAGATTGAACCAATATTCCTGGGAAATGACTAGATACAGAATGGCATGGCTGGCGCGGAATTTTGACTGATCTGTATTTCTTAATAAAAAGGCAACAACTTTGAAAAACCTCAATTGCACACGATTAAACATCAGAGTGGCTTCATATCTCGCGCAGCCTGCTCTTTTCCATGTGGTATGCTAGGAACCTTTTTTTTCTGCCAGAACTCAGTCCCAGCAAGGAAGGAGTTCATGGTGAGTTCTGACACCTCTTTCCCTATAAAAATAGCACCGGCTATGTTCCTTGTCAATTCCCACCAAGCAGAGTGGTGTGCTGGCTAGAAAGTGGCTCTTTCACAACTGTGTCACAATTCTAGGGTGCAGAGATAGTACCAGGCAAAAGATGAATGGATTCCTCTCCACTCCTCTCTCTCTATCCCAAACGGACTCTCTCAAGTAACATTCTGAGCAGTTCCTGTTTCCTTATTTCTCCTAGGAGTGGTGGTTCACTGGAAAAAGTCCCATGGAAGACTACTGGTTAAAGACGGCTCCTGATTTTCCCATATGGGAAGTAGGAATGGCAGAGAAAGACGTGGGAGCCTTCCATAAAAACAAGTATCTGCTGAATGTGCCAGAGCTGGACATAGACAATCCATTCCCAGACTCAGTGAGTGAGGATGAGATAAGCTGAGATAATTCTCAAGTGCACCAACTCTCTTCAGCAAATCCTTTCTTCCTTTGCTAAACTCTAATATTTAGCCTGTCCGTCCCATTTCCTCGTCACTTTATCTTTTCAAATAGATAGCATCCCATAAAACCTTGCAACAGAACACTGAAATTCAGCTTCTTCAATGTGGATTTCAGTAAAACTTTGAAATGAGACGATATCTATTTAAGCATATTTTCATGCTTTCATTCCACAAAACCCAAAACCTACATGTACTGCTTGCCTTTGGCTGAGGGTGCTTCTGAACAAACTGATTGTTCAGATTCCTTTTTTTCAGTCCTGCAGATTTTTTCAGGTATACAGGGCCGAGGCCCATTTAAGGCTTTAAAGGTCAGCACCAACACTTTGAATTGTGCTTGGGATCGTACTAGAAGCCAATGAAGATCTTTCAGGACCGGTGTTATATGGTCCCGGTGGCCAGTCCTAGTCACCAGTCTAGCTGCCGCATTTTGGATTAGTTGCAGTTTCCAAGTGACCTTCAAAGGTAGCCCCACGTAGAGCTCATTGCAGTAGTCCAAGCAGAAGATAACCAAAGCATGTACCACTCTTGCGAGACAGTCTGCAGGCAGGCAGGGTCTCAGCCTGCGTACCAGATGGAGCTGGTAGACAGCTACCCTGGACACAGAATTGACCTGCACCTCCATGGACAACTGTGAGTCCAAAATGACTCCCAGGCTGCACACCTGGTCTTTCAGGGACACAGTTACCCCATTCAGGATCACGGAGTTCCCCACACCCACCCACACCCTGTCCCCCAAGAAATGTACTTCTGTCTTGTCAGGATTCAACCTTAATTTGTTCGCCGCCATCCATCCTCCAACTGCCTCCTGACAAGACATATGCAAGACATATGCAACAGGGTGTTGTTCCCCGTGGCTCCAAATCTTATATTGGAGTGGCACCAGAAGAAGTCATAGAGATTCCCCCAAGACGAACTGGCTCTGAGTGGATTCTTTGGCGATCACTCGTAGCTGAGTAAGATCATCTTCCATGAACATAACAACGAGTCTGTAAGTGACTGTGGAGGCCAATTCTGGATCCACACATCCTTCCACAGTGGGGACATAGGTTTCTGGGCGGGAGTTGATCATGGTGAGGATTTGCCAAGCGTGCCTTCCTCTTAGCACATTTCTCCCTTTCATCCTGAGTTTGAGCGTTTTCAAAGTCCACAACACCTTTGATAAAGGCTGTTCTCCAACTGAAGCGCTCGCAGGCCAGTGTTTCTCAGTTGTCAGTGTTTATACTACATTTTTTAAGATTTGCCTTGAGAGAGTATTTAAACCTCTTTTGTTGACCACCAGCATTACACTTTCCATTTTTAAGTTCGGAATAGAGTAGTTGCTGTGGAAGATGATAACCAGGCATCCACACAACATGACCAGTCCAACGAAGTTGATGTTGAAGAATCATTGCTTCAACACTGGTGATCTTTGCTTCTTCCAGTACACTGACATTAGTTTGCCTGTCCTCCCAAATGCCAAGTGGATAGACACTGAAAAAATACAACAGTGACACCCTGTGGCTGTAGCATCTTAAATCTAGCCTTGTTTTGGAATATTTTCCCCAGGTAAATAGACAGGGAGTCAGCATAGTGTGGCGCTCGGTGTGTTGGACAGGGACTTGGGGAAACCAGGACTCAAAGCCCCGCTTGGTCATGAAGCTCACTTGGCGACTTTGGGCCAGTCATCCCCTCAGCCTAATCTACATCTCAGGGTTGTTGTGGGAATTAAATAAGGAAGGGGAGAAAGCCCCCCCCCCAACCCAGACAGGAGGTGGCAAAGGCATTCCCAGGGTTAACAGTCACAGTTACAGCAACTATTATATACATATAAAAATCAGAGGAGATCACAAGAGATTAGGGCCCTGTGGGACTTGACATCTTTCCGCAGGGCCTGCAAGACAGAGCTATTCCACTAGGCCTTTGGCCAGGGCACAGCCTTTGGCAATCCTCAGAGCTCTAGCCCAATAGTTGCCATTCATTTGATTTGAATGGAATTTGTAATGAAATGATTTTAGAATGTTGTATTATTTTACTTTTGTTAGCCGCTCTGAGCCCGGCTTCGGCTGGAGGAGGCGGGATATAAATAAAATTTTATTTCTATTATTATTATTACTCCCCTATTTCACTTACAGAAGACATCAGAAGGCAAACCCTGTGTGGGGAAATTTTTAATGTCTAATGTTTTACAATTTATGTGTTGTAAGCTCCCAAGGTTGCTCAGCAGAGTATAAATAATAAAATTATTATTAATTGTTGTTGTTGTTGTTGTTGTTGTTGTTGTTGTTTGTTGTTCCCCGCGAGGTGGAAGATAAAATAAATGAAAACAGGAAGGGAATTCAGTGTTCAGAGCACTGCTCTCTCCCCTTTGACCTTTTCGTCACTCTACTCCGTGAATTTCCGCCGCCATGACACCAGAGGCAAGAGAGGAAAAACCCTCCTGGCAGCTGAGTAGAATGAACACAGCTCCGTCAGGAAAATAAAGAGCGGAGAAATTTTCCCCCTCCTTCCCCCCCCCTTTGTCTCGTAACTTTCACTCTTTTTAACTTGTGTTTTTTTAAAAAAAACTTTTTAAATCTGAGGGCGGTCAACAGAAACCCTGACACGTGTTACCTTCAAGGACCGAATAGCGGGGAGGGGGGGCGTGGAGGAGAGAAGGTAAGCGAGAAAACAAAAAGCTTCTCGGCAGCCGATTGGGCGTGACGTCAAGGGCAAGACGCAAACGCACGCACGCGCGAGCGAGGGAAGGAGCGGAACGACGCGATTGGGCGTGACGTCATCCGAGACGCCGGGCTGGTGTTTGTGCGCGCGTGCGCGAGGCGTTACCCGTCAAATTCAAATCGCCGAAGAGGAGGCGTCGGCTCGTCCGGCCTTGAAGAAGGGAGGCTTCAGCGCCGAGGAGGCCGCGCTTCCCGAGAGAGGAACTTCCGCTGCTCGGTTGCGGCAAACAGACAGGCGAGGATAAAACGGCGACTTCATAGGCCTCCGGGTAGGAATGTTGTTCGGCAGGAGCCAGAAAGAGGCCCCCTCCCCCCAAAACATGGATTAGTATTATTAGTATTATTGTTATAGCTCCCCACCGCGAACATAGTTTATTGCTGCTGCTGCTGCTGCTGCTATATTGGGTTTATTATTATTATTATTATTATTATTATTATTATTATTATTATTATTATTTATTTTATTATTAATATTTTATTTTGCTTCTTATTATTCCAGTGAAGCTCTTTTTTCTTTTTTAAGTGTTTAATTGTGTTACAGTGCTGCTATGAAGCAGAACCATAGGCTAACATTTAAACACAATTCCACTGCACTGCTTAAATGACACTACCTTGCTTTTTCTTTTTGTATAACAATGTTTATTATTATTATTCCGGTGTAACTCTTCTTTTTTAGGTGTTTAATGGTGTTACAGTGCTGCTATGAAGCAGAAGCATACGCTAACATTTAAACACAATTCCACTGCACTGCTTAAATGACGCTACCTTGTTTTTTGCTTTTTCTTGAACAAGGTTTATTATTATTATTATTCCGGCAAAACTTTTCTTTTTCTTTATTAAGTGTTTAATGGTGTTAAAGTGCTGCTATGAAACAGAACCATACGCTAACATTTAAACACAATTCCATGACACTGCTAAATGAGGTTGCCTTGTTTTTGTTGCCCAGCCTTATCTAAAAAAGTGGTGCTTCAGGTTAAGAACAGTTTCAGGTTAAGTACGGACCTCCAGAACGAATTAAGTACTTAACCTGAGGTACCACTGTATTAGTTAAATTCACAGGCAGCTCTCGGTCCCAACATCGCAGCATAAAAATTCAAGAAAAGAAAAGAAACACACAACATGGGCGAAATAAGCAGGCCGGAGGGGAACCTTTAACCGCCCCCCCCCCCAATAGCTCCCACTTCCAAGAACCCCTGAAATTAAAAATAAGCAATCACCTGTTCGGTATCAACCCCTTTGCATGCATACATTTCACAAAGGTTGATGAGAGAATTTAGGCAGGGACTGCAGAAACTGGTCGTTGATTCCTCCCACCTCCCCACCTGGCAGCGGTTTAAAAGTTGTACTTGACTTTTTCTTTTTAGGGCAGACCGCCTTACGAAATGGATAACTGCACCTTTCCAAGGTACAGTGAGAACGACATCATCACGCACATCCGCAGCTGCTTGCTCACAGCAAACGAGGCCAAAACCTTCTCCAAGGGTGACTTATTTCCAAACGTCAAGGTAAGTGCTGTCAGAGAGTGGATTTATGGCACAGAATCTAAGTGCAGCACTGCGGTGGGTAAAATACGCATTTGATTTTTCCCTCCCAGAATGAGTGAATTTAGCCAAAGTAGCTGTTTGCATGTAAATATATGTCGCTTTAACTCACCGCTATGCTAGTGTTGTGTATGATTGTATGGCAAAACAGACCCAGCTCAGGGGGTAGAATTGTAGAGTTGGAAGGGACCGCAAGAGTCATCTTTGTCCAACCCCCTGCAATGCAGGAATCTCAACTAAAGCAGCCGTGGCAGGTGGTCATCCACCCTCTGCTCCAAGGAAGGAGTTGAGCAACTTCTTAAAGAGTCCATTCCTCTGTTGAATAGCTCTTATTTTCTGAAAGACCTCCCTGATGTTTAGTTGGAATCTCCTTTCTTGTTACTTGAATCTCTTTGTGTTCTAGCCTCTGGATCAGGAAAAAAATAAGCTTGCTCCATCTTCCATATGGCTAGCGTAATATCAATGAGATGCAGCAAGTATTGGACTGGCACCCACAAACCCGCTTCCCACGCTTCAGGGAGGAGTTTCGAAACATTTTGTTCTGTGTTTGTTTAACCATAGCTTGTTGCATCATCTGGACCAACAAACTGGTTAATGTTAATACTTGCTACTTGAAAACCAACCAGCTTCAGACTGTGGATTACCAAGCTGACTTTCAACTAGCCATAGTTAAGACCTGTGGCTGTTTTTAAAATTTCTTATGTTCTATTTTTGTAGTGGTCATGAGGGTGAAGTGTGAACCTGAGGCTTCCTGTAGCTCATTCCCCATGGTTTAGTGTGGCATTCAAATGTTGCTATTGTGCAGAAACATACTATTAATTATTAAACATAATAATAATAATAATAATAATAATAATAATAATAATAATGCATTATTAAATATATGCATTTGTTTAAAAAATTGCCCCTGGCAGTGGAAAGTGAAATAAATAAAATCTAAATTTAGTCTGGTTTGCCGTGGCAAATAAAATTTCGCCTCTTCTTAGCCTGAAGTGCTGCAGATGATCTTCATGAGAGCCTTGCAAGTTGTGTATGGAATCCGCCTGGAACACTTTTATATGGTAAGTATATAAACAGGACATGGGGAAAAGTGCAATGAATCCAGAGTATAATGGAACTGTGGTTATTTTTAGTGAAGAGTTTGGGGCACCTTAAAAAACAACAAATTTATTTGCTATATTTGCCAGTCGTTGTAAACTATAAATCATTGTTCAGCACTCACAAGCAAATTATGCCCATTTAGCCTCTCCTTTTTCATGTTGGAGGAAAAGCAAGCCACAATCTGTGACATAGTGTTGCATCCAAACCAGGGATCATTGCTTATTGGGACCCACACTAGGGCTTTCTGTGGTGTGTGAGTGCAGCCGTTGTTTGGCTTAGGCTGCAAGAAATAACATTAGGCCTTAAGGAGTCTTCAACATTCTTAGCCTATTACAGCAAACATGGCTTCCCCACTCAGAACAGTCAGTCATTTTCATAATGCAGGAGATAATGCTAATTTGAAGCTCTTGTGTATTTATGCAGAGTTATAGCAGACACGGGTTGCACTGTGATCTAAACCACTGAGCCTAGGGCTTGCAGACTGGAAGGTTGGCAGTTCAAATCCCTGCGACGGGGTGAGCTCCCAGCACCTGCCAACCTATCAGTTTGAAAGCATGTCAAAGTGCAAGTAGATAAATAGGTACTGCTCCGGTGGGAAGGTAAACGACGTTTCCGTGCGCTGCTCTGGTTTTGCCAGAAGTGGCTTAGTTTTGTGCGCCTTGGTGCCATGAACATCAGGACATCTCAGTAGACCAAAACCACAGGCTACATTTTATGGGTTAAAATTGGTCCACAACTTTATTGATTGCAAATGTCAGTGAGTTTGGCATGGCCACTGGATCAGTCACCATCCAGCAGGCGGGCTGGAGGGATACCAGGGGTCAAGGCTGAATCTAGGATTGACCCATGACATACATCAAGTGGATGCAACCCCACAGTCTTGCTGCGTTGTGTAGTGCTGTGGCCCTCAGCCCCTGCCTGGGCTTAGAATCATAGAATCATAGAGTTGGAATAGACCACAAGGGCCATCGAGTCCAACCCCCTGCCAAGCAGGAAACACCATCAGAGCACTCCTGACATATGGTTGTCAAGCCTCTGCTTAAAGACCTCCAAAGAAGGAGACTCCACCACACTCCTTGGCAGCAAATTCCACTGTTGAACAGCTCTTACTGTCAAGAAGTTCTTCCTAATGTTTAGGTGGAATCTTCTTTCCTGTAGTTTGGATCCATTGCTCCGTGTCCGCTTCTCTGGAGCAGCAGAAAACAACCTTTCTCCCTCCTCTATATGACATCCTTTTATATATTTGAACATGGCTATCATATCACCCCTTAACCTCCTCTTCTCCAGGCTAAACATGCCCAGCTCCCTTAGTGTTCCTCATAAGGCATCGTTTCCAGGCCTTTGACCATTTTGGTTGCCCTCCTCTGGACACGTTCCAGTTTGTCAGTGTCCTTCTTGAACTTATGGTGCCCAGAACTGGACACAGTACTCCAGGTGAGGTCTGACCAGAGCAGAATATAGTGGCACTATTACTTCCCTTGATCTAGATGCTATACTCCTATTGATGCAGCCCCGAATTGCATTGGCTTATTTAGCTGCCGCGTCACACTATTGGCTCATGTCAAGTTTGTGGTCAAGTTTGTGGCTTATGGACAGAAGCCCCTTCCCTGGGATTCCTTTAATGGGATACCCCACCGCCCTGGAGGGGGAAGCAGAGGCTCCCAGTTCCCCCTTTGCCAATGACTAGGAACCAACCCAAATGCCATATCTGTTGGTATTGTGTTGTGATGATGGTTGCAAGGAAGGCGAAACCCACAGACAGGCCCAATTTGTCATCTGGGAGAAATTCCTGCCTGGACCCAAATACGGTGACAGTAATGACCGCAGCAAAGTCCATAAAGGTACAATGCAATTGAAAAACAGAACATTATAAACTATGAATACAGGTCTTGAACGAAGGCCATTCTTTTAAATGCTGGGAGTCCTGAAGACTCCCGAGAGTCAGCCTCAGGCCCACATGCTCTATCCACACATGATTGGACAAATCACAGGCAGGAATTTTGAATTCCAGCAGCCACCAAGAGAGGGGAATTTGTCTCCTGTTGGTCTCCGGAAGCAAGACCCACAGCGGTATGGCAGATGGTGGCAGTAAAGGCACTGGGCCGCAAAAGCTGCATCACCCCAGGAGAGGGTGAGCGGATAATAATGCTACGAAAAGAAATTTTTCAGGATTGTCTGAAGAATTAATTAAAGAAATTGCATCTTTTTACTGATTCTGTTACATTCTTAGATGCCAGTGTCCTTTGAAACTCCATATCCCCAGATTTTTGATGGCTTCCTGCCAATAGCGAATCTCTTTACTAACATGTGAGTATGCTGAAATCACATTCTGTAAACTATTTTTTATCCTTTGAAATGGATCTGCGAATGTATTTTGTATGGTTTGATTCAATTTTTTTCATTGTGTTCATCTTTTATTCTAGTAAGACATTAAATTTGTTGCAGGTGTTGTGAGTTCAGGTATAGATATTGTGGCTGTGCCTGGGTTATGGAGCTGCCTAGCTCAGAAGATCTATCTAGCCCAGGGGTCTGCAACCTTTAAGACAAAAAGAGCCACTTGGACCCATTTCCGAAGGAAAAAAATAACTGGGAGCCGCAAAACCATTGCGACATTTAAAACAAATATATCTCTGGAGCCGCAATCTGACAGCGGGCAGGAAGGTGACGTCGGGATGGTGCGTGACTAATGCACGCACCGCCCCCATGCGACATCACAGCCAGTACAGCGCCCGCCATGGTGGGGCGTCTCGGGGCGCACAATGCACCTCCTCCCCTCGCTAGTATCCGCCCCGGAACCGCAGCAAAGGTGTAAAAGAGCCACATGCGGCTCCAGAGCCGCGGGTTGCAGACCCCTGATCTAGCCCCTCCTGATGCTTAAAAAAAACAAAAAACTTTTCTTTGTTCCAGCAGGCAGTGGCTGTTGAGTTTTTAATAGCTTAATGATCCTTCGTCCTCAGTGTGTTTTTAATCTGTTGTGCCCATCTCTTGCTTTTATTGCACTGTTTTCATGACTCATTTTTGTAATTTTAAATTTTCTTGAAGCTACACTGGGCATTGTAATAGTGAGGGAAGAGCAGGGCATACATTTTCTCAAATACATAAATCTTGTGTAATGGCTGATCTTGTTCTGCTAAATTTGCAAGCTGAGTTCAAAGTTCTACTCAGCCGGGCTTTGCACCACAGCTTTTTCAAAGTGCTGTGTCACATGCAATGTGTTTCATAGAGTTAAGCACATGTTTCTGCTAGATATCTTTATTTAAAAAACAACAAATTTTAATTCTTCGGATTCAGAGCGCTAAGATAAAATCTGCAATCCTAAACATGTTTACTAGGGAGTAACCCCATTAAAAGATCTGTCAGGTTCTAATCGTTTGCCCTAATAATAAGTTTATAAGTATATGTAGAGTCTATTTTAAAAATGCTTAATGTTTTGTACAATTGACAGGGAACGCTTTTTTCCGCTCTGCCGTGTCAACGACTTCCAGATTGCTGACCTTCTAAATCCAAGTAAGCTTTTAATGTCTCTTGTGTGTTCTAATGTGTTGTGTCTTGGACAATTCTCGGTTTCATCTTGAGGGAATTGCCACCGAGGGCTCACTGGTTGCAGTTTGGTTGGGATTCTGTTTCGCAGTCGCAGTGTTCCCCACAGCAAGGGTTCGTCTGGGGGAATTTCCGCACTAGCACTACCCAGGATGAGTTGTGCAGTCATGGATTTTTATTGCACGACTGCCTGTCCTACAGTTTGTTAGGACTGCTGAGGCCCAGGTTCAAATTAGTGCAGGATAGTGCGCGCCCTGGAAATGATCTCTTTCAGCTTTGGCCTTCTGGAAGAAGGTACAGGGTTATAAAGACTAGGACTAGCCGCCTGAGAAACAGTTTCTATTCAAATGCGATTTTGGTTTTAAACGCAGTGTAAGGTAGTCTCTAGGGACGCGGGTGGCACTGTAGGTTAAACCACAGAGCCTAGGACTTGCCGATCAGAAGGTTGGCGGTTCGAATCCCCACGATGGGGTGAGCTCCCGATGCTTGGTCCCTGCTCCTGCCAACCTAGCAGCTCGAAAGCATGTCAAAGTGCAAGTAGATAAATAGGTACCGCTCTGGCGGGAAGGTAAACGGCATTTCTGTGCGCTGCTCTGGTTTGCCAGAAGCAGCTTAGTCATGCTGGCCACATGACCCGGAAGCTGTACGCCGGCTCCCTCGGCCAGTAAAGCGAGATGGGCACCACAGCCCCAGAGTCGGTCACGACTGGACCTAATGGTCAGGAGTCCCTTTACCTTTAAAGGTAATCTCTATGGGAGTATATTGTATTTAATTATGGGGTATCAGAGTTTTTAGGGGGCTAACCAGGCTGGGATAGCAGGCTTGTTGGTTTCTGAATGTCTGATATAGATTTTCAATTTCGTCGTTCTGTATGGGACAATGACAATAAAGATTATTGCATCGCTGGTTAAGCTGTAAAGATCACGGGGGGAACCTTGGGCCAGTCAGGTCTTCCAGTTACAATTGTTGCCGTCACAGGGTAGAATTGCAGCCGAGCGGAAGGCGCATCTTGCTACAGGAGGAGGAAACAAGTCCTGAACTTTATTCCATTAACATTTTATCATCAAAAACGGATAAGAGACATGCCTTAGCGTCCAAGGCGACCTGCCTGCCAACAATAATACCAATCTCCATAGCAGCCCGCTTCTAGAAATTGTGTACATGCATGGCATATATACATCCCCCCGTGTATGCCAGTATGTTCCTCTCATCTTACGACCCCGCCAGCGTGAAAACTGAAGTTTTAATTAATTCATTTTCCTGGTGGATCTTTACGACAGCCCTGTAAATATTGTTTTGTTAGTTACTGTGTTATGTGGTTTTGTGTTCATATTGCAAGCCACCCTGTGATCCTCAGATGAAAAGCAGTACAGATATTTAATACATAAATGAGCCCATAAGAGTCACTAGCTTGCACATTTTTTAGTAATTTAGCTGTAATTAAGGTTCGTTCTTGGTTTACAATTCATGATTTGTCTGGAGGGGGCAAACTCTGAATCCAGGTTTGGATGACACACTGAGCCAAACCGTGGCTTAGCTCTAGTAGCATGGCAGCAGGAGATGGCGGGGGCAGAATGCCTAGGTGCCGCTCTTATTTCTGGGAACTTGTGCATTTGTGTAAAGCCCTGGTTTTGGTTTGGTGTTAAGTGCAAAAAGAGCCATTTTGTTTATTGCAGAGATTGATCAGGATCTGCTAGTGTTGATCTCTGGGTGATTTTCAGTAAGGTTAGCAAGATTGCATGATAATAGTTAAAACTCACCCACCCCACCTCCCACAATTTTAGGCTGTTGAATTGGGATACTGGGAGCGGCGGGAGCAGTGGCGTAGCGTGGGGGGTGCAGGGGGGGCCGGGCGCACCGGGCACAACATCTGGGGGTTAGGGGGCGCAAATCCACAGGTTAGGGGGCGCAAATTACTTGCCTTGCCCCAGGTGCTGACAACCCATGCTACGCCACTGGGCGGGAGTTGTGATGAATTTTTGTGTGAAAGTTCAGTTTTCCGGTTCTTATTGCAGTTTCCAACAGCAGCATTAGGATAAAGTCTGAAAAAAACAATAGCAGAACTACATGTACAGTTCCTGAAAATATTCCATTAGACATGCTGTGGCCAGCTCAAAGGGGATCTCTTTTCTGAAACTTTACGATTAACTCCCTTGATTGTACCCCGCACACGATATTCATGGCTTCCAGAGTTTCTACGTATCATTTGTATGTGGGAGATTCCATCTATTGTGGGTTTAAACTTCAGGCGGCTTTTTGAATTTGAAAACTTGTATGTCTTACAAAAGCATTTCCTTTTATGTTGCTCTTCCAGAAGCCAAGAGGACAGCTCGTTTTTTGAGTGGCCTCATTAACTTCCTTTTCTTCCGTGACTCGCGTCGTGAGGTCTACCTGGAAATCCAGAGCACGTTTGTAAGATTAATTACAGGGTTTGGGGTTTCTAGACTTTGCATGCCACAGCACAAAGATCACTCCATAGTATCATTTCACAGAATCATAGACTAGTACTGACAAAATGAAGCTGTGGGCAATAGGATATATGCAGTATTTCAGATTCTTTTGAATAAAGGTCAGTTTGGCAGAAAGTGGGACAGCAGGAGGCAAGATAAAAATATCCCAGTTTAGAAAGTTGATCCTACTTCCTTTAGTTTGCCTAACTCCCTACCAGCTCTTTGTTCTACAGGACACCTCAAATCTTCCTTTCAACAGCAACTATGAGAAATAGTGGGTGGTGGAGGCATGGGTTTCAACAAAAGGCAGGTCAAGGAGGGGAAGAAGATTCCGACAGAGATAGGAGGGGTAATAGGTGACAGCAGAAAGGGACTTCAGAGGCAACGTTTAGGGACTTGGTGGTTATGGCGTAGGAAGCCAAGGGAGATGCAGGATTGCCAGGTGGGTTCTTGTTCTTTTGGAATGCCACCTATTTATTTATTTATTTATTTATTGCCAGAACTAAGAGAAAAATCCACACCTAATGAAATTATTCCCTTTTAAACAACCTTTTAGTTAAGATACAGGACTCTGGATATAAAGACTAACAAGTGTGGCAAAACCCAAAAGGCAGTGAGGGAAGGATATGGGGATCTGAATTTCACAGACTGATGATTACCCAGTTGGTTCTCTCTCAGAACAGGAGGAGGAGATCCAATGTGAGTTCTTATATCAGTCACTGGAGACAGGGCTTAGTAGAATTGGTAGCAGGCCTCGGCGATGTAACGGCGCATCGCCCAGGACCGGTATAAGGGGCAGACTGATGGCAGCTTCACCTGGCGGCATATTGCAGGTGAAACTGACACTGCTCCTGAGTCCCTCTGCTACCAGCGCTGCTTTCAACATCGGGCTGCTGGTAGCAGAGGGACTCGGCGGTGGTTTCACTTGCAGTGTACCACTGGGGGTACACTGTACATGCAAGCTGAAGAGGTACAGGGCTCGCTCAGCTGGGGGGCAGGAACCCTCCCTCTCCCCAGTTGTGCCTTGCAAACAAACTGTGTTGTTCCAGCGGTGAGGCACCGGGGTGAAAAGTGCCTTGGCTTCCATGGTGAGAGCTGAGGCAGTTGCACCTCGCAAGCTGGGGCCAATGCAGCTCGTTGTTTCAACAGTGCAATGTATTGCCAGACCACAATGTTTGGCTGGTGATGCATCGTGATGTTGAAAACCAGACATCCCCCAGCCCTAGTTGGCAGCAGGAGTTTCTTCCCAGTTCTTGTACCTAGAGGTACCGCACTGCAGGGCCTTTCTCTTCATGCTTCTGCTAAATATGCCTACCACAATGTGGTCTGATGGGGCTGAAATGCCACTTTGCTGAAGCGAAGCGGGTCTGGGTGCAGTTAGTGCCCGGGTATATGAATGTCTGGGAACTCCTTGCTAGCCACCTTGGGTCCCATGGTGGAAGAAAGGCAGTATATAAATGTAAGAAAGTGAATAAATATTTCCCCCAGCTGCCTTGCCTTCAGACAATCAGTCCTCTTACCATCAGGGTGAAGGAATAACGTGTGGTAAAGTTTGGAATTCCAATCTACTCTGGGGGCTGGAACACCTTACTTTTGTAGCAGCAGCGGCAGCGATTCTCCCTGTATGGAAAGTGCTCCTATTTCCACTGTGGGAGTTAGGAAGAGCCACTCATGGTTTTGACTCCCCCAGCATGATAGGCCTCTAGGTTAATGAACCTTGCAGACAGTCATCACTCTATATGACATTCAACTGTCTTCAGAAAGTCGTGGAATCTTGAGTCTATAAAGTACAGTACTATAGGCTAAAAACAGTCCCTGCTTCAGTGGGACCTAAGCATAGGCCCAGTTCTCTGGCCTGTAAGATCAAACTGTTTTGTAGACCAAAGTGTACATTTTGGTTTGCATGCAATGTACAGTGGTGCCCCGCAAGACGAATGCCTCGCAAGACGGAAAACTCGCTAGACGAAAGAGTTTTCCGTTTTGGAGGTGCTTCGCAAAACGAATTTCCTATGGGCTTGCTTCGCAAGACGACAATGTCTTGCGAGTTCCTGCTGGTTTTTTTTCCTTTCCCCCCTTTTTCTAAGCCGCTAAGCCGCTTATCAGCTGATCCGATCAGCAGATAAGACGCTAATAGCGCTAATCCGCTAATCCTTCAATGGGCTTGCTTCGCAAGATGAAAAAACCGCTAGACGAAGAGAATCACAGAACGGATTCTTTTCGTCTTGCAAGGCACCACTGTAAACTGTTCTCTTTTTGCAGAAATCAGCTGTGGAAAAAGAGCAACGACTTCAAACAGCAATTCAGGAGGCAACATTGAAGTTGGAGAAACTTGAGTAAGTCAACTAAGGGTTGGATACCTCCCTTTAAAGCAGGGGTCAGCCAACTTTTTCAGCAGGGGGCCGGTCCACTGTCCCTCAAACCTTGTGTGGGGCCGGACTATATTTTGAAAAAAAGAATGAATGAATTCCTATGCCCCACAAATAACCCAGAGATGCATTTTAAATAAAAGCACACATTCTACTCATGTAAAAACACCAGGCAGGCCCCACAAATAACCCAGAGATGCATTTTAAATAAAAGGACACATTCTACTCATGTAAAAACACGCTGATTCCTGGATGGTCCGTGGGCTGGATTTAGAAGGCGATTGGGCCGGATCTGGCCCTTGGGCCTTAGTTTGCTTACCCATGCTTTAAAGCAACCTTTGGAATTTAAGGGACAGTTCCTAGGGCTCCAGAGTATGGAAATACATGAATTATGCCTTAAGACATGCATGCCTTTCCGTACAATCTGTAGTCTTACTTGAAATTGGCAAGAATAAACAGTGCTTACCTGTCCTCTGTGCAATCTCTTCCTGCATTCTACTAGGGCTGGGCGCTACCAGTTTCCAACTTTATGATGTATCCCCAGCCAAACATTGCAATATTGTGATGTTGAAAAGCAGAGGGAGGAATGAGCCGTATTGGCCAAGGCACCGGAGGGAAACCACCTCATTTCCCTAGGTGGGAACGGCAGCTAAAGGAGGAACAAATTGCATCCGTCCTGGTGCCTCACAGGGCCAGGGCCAATGCAGCTCGTTCCTCCCACTACATTTTAACATCCCGCTGCATATAAAGCCATGCTAGTTCGATGTGCCAACTAACCTTAGATGGAATTGTTCAGTGCTGAACATTAATTCCAGTGTGCCAATGCATTCTTGAACCTACAAACTTTAAGGAAATTGTAACACTTTTTTTCTCTGGTAGGGAGTAACAGACAGCAAGTTCAGGGGGTGCTGTCAGATTGATTCATTTTACCTTTCTCCCACAGAAGTCAGCCCCTGCCTACAGGAGAGTAAAGTAAAGCCTAATCTCCAGCTCACTTTTGGACTGTTCTGTTTTCTCCTTGTGCATAAATACTTCTGTCTTCTAAGTGGGAGGGAATTTATATGCAATATCAAAGGAATCTGCAGGCAGAGGTCTGCTGACCATGCTAATAGGTTACCGTGCTAGCAAGTACTGGGACCTATGCTTTTAAACTTGTTTATAAATGACCTAGAGTTACGAGTGAACAGTGACATGACCAAGTTTGCTGATGATACTAAATTGTAGGTAAAGATAAAGGGGACCCCTGACCATTAGGTCCAGTCGTGGCCGACTCTGGGGTTGCGGCGCTCATCTCGCTTTACTGGCCGAGGGAGCCGGCGTACAGCTTCCGGGTCATGTGGCCAGCATGACTAAGCCTCTTCTGGCGAACCAGAGCAGCGCACGGAACGCCGTTTAGCTTCCCGCCGAAGTGGTACTTATTTATCTACTTGCACTTTGAAGTGCTTTCGAACTGCTAGGTTGGCAGGAGCAGGGACCAAACAACAGGAGCTCACCCCGTCTCAGGGGTTCGAACCACCGACCTGATTGGCAAGTCCTAGCTTCTGTGGTTTAACCCACAGCGCCACCCGCCTCCCAAAATTGGGACTAAATTGTACAGGGTCATTAAAAAAAAAAGATGATGATTTCGAAGAGCTTCAAAACCTCTCTAAACTGAGTGAATGGGTGGTGGTGGTAATAATACTACTACTAATAATAATTTTTTTATTTATACCCTGCCCATCTGGCTGGTTTTCCCCAGCTACTCTGGGCGGCTCACAGCATATATAAAGCACAATAAAATAACAAACATTAAAAACTTCCCTAGAGAGGGCTGCTTTCAGATATCTGCTAAAAGTTGTGTAGTTCTTTATCTCCTTGACATCTGATGGGAGGGAGTTCCACAGGGAGGGCGCCACTACCGAGAAGACTGGACAGCTCATATGCAGTAGGACTACATTTGGTTTAGACAAGTCTTTTACGCAAATCTATCTGAGAGACGTTAGTTGAGAGAATGCTTCACATTTATACGCTTAAAAATAAATAGATCCTAAATTTAGCAGCATCCTGTATGTTGTGAGAATTGGGGGTGAATCCAGTGAAGCCATTGCACTTGTGAACTTCAGCTCACCAACCATGACGTCCCCTCTCTTCTCTCCTACATTGCTCTCCCTGCCACCAAATATAGGGAATGGGCAAGGGAAAGCTCAGCTGGGTGCAGAGCCTTTGGTGGGATACTACTGTTGAGACTGACCCAGAAACTCCAGCGGGTGCAGAATGCCGTGGCGAGACTCCTTACGGGGTCCTCGCTGCGAGATCACATTCACCCGGTGCTATACCAGTTCCACTGGCTCCCGGTGGAGTACAGGATCAGGTTTAAGGTGCTGGTTTTAACCTTTAAAGCCCTATATGGCCTAGGACCCTCGTACCTACGGGACCGCCTCTCCTGGTATGTCCCACGGAGGAACTTAAGGTCTTCAAACAAAAACATCTTGAAGGTCCCAGGCCACAGAGAGGTTAGGCTGACCTCAACTAGAGCCAGGGCTTTTTCGGCTGTGGCTCCAATCTGGTGGAACGCTCTGCCACAAGAGACTAGGGCCCTGCGGGACTTGACACCTTTCTGCAGGGCCTGCAAGACAGAGCTATTCCACCAGGCCTTTGGCCAAGGCACAGCCTGACCCCCTCCTTTGGCAATCTTCACAGAACTTTAGCCTAATGGTTGCCATCAATTTGATTTGAATTAATTTTATAATGAAATGATTTTAGAATGTTGTACTATTTTATTGTTGTTAGCCGCCCTGAGCCCGGCTTCGGCTGGGGAGGGCAGGATATAAATAAAAAATTTTATTATTATTATTATTATTATTATTATTATTATTATTATACCACCCCTAAGATTGTAAGGCAATTGCATTAAAATGAGCTTTAGAACTAAGTGAAAACAAGTAGGTCTTTGTGAACATGCACAGCAAGTACAAATACCCTTTCTCTGTATGTGCAGTACTGTTCCTGCAGATCAAGAGGCAGAGTTCAAGGAGCTCTCCCAGGATATTCAAGAGCTGGAGCAAAAACTGAACCATGAATATCGGCAGAAGACGGTGTGTGTTCTTTCTCACAGAAGTCAGCTGGGGATACAAAGTTGCTTTGCCATTAAAATTTGCTATTAAATAATTTTTGTTTCGTTTTCGTCTTTGCTAGAGAGTGTTGAACACTTTGTCCTTTAAATTTCTCTTGTTGCCATTTGCAGAACATTAAAGCCAATGGCATGAGTGGTTGCCTCTCTTTTCGGGGGTGCATTTGGAATTTTAAGATGATGGGCACCAGTCACAAAATGGCTGTTGCTAGGGGTGCGGCTGAGCAAAATGGTTTCCACCTCCAAAATAACCGAAAAAAGAGATGGGAACATAAAATGGTTCAAATATGGAAAAATCTATTCACTTTTTTTATTAACAAAATATGTTTGGAAAATCTTGCTTCTTTTCCATGTTCTTGCTCATTATGCTGTGCTGCTGTAGATAAGAGCAAGAAAATAAAAGATAACTGATTCCAGGAATAATTCTGAATTACTAGAGCTAGCCATAGAAACATGCTGGCAGGAGCAATATGAGAGAGAGAAAGAGACCAGCTTACTTGCATTGGGCATCTATCTACTGCCATTATTTCATCTATGGTCCTGTGGGTATGTTATTCCCCTAGCTTTCTACAAAATGGCTCTATAATCTGAAGGACGACATGTGAGGTAAAAGTCTTAGGTTCTTTTAGAGTTCTGAGTGAGCCCCTTTGAATTTCATTTCTTAACTAGCAAAAGTGATTGTTCTTTCATACTAGGCTATTTTGCAAGAAGAGATCTCCCAGAAGAAAACAGAAGTTGCAGAAAAAGCACAGAAGCTGGTAAGTGGAGCTCAGTGGGGAGGCGGAATGGTAGTCTTGAAGAAATACCAGCATATATTGATCTCCAATAGCTATATTTGATATGGGAATCCTTAGTTTTAAAACAGTCTTAAGAAATGCCTGTCACTGAATTTTCATTTGAGAGGTTTTTGTTATTGGTTACCATCAGCAACTTACGACAACAGATTTGCTGAAAAATGGAGTAAATTCTGTTCTTAGCATTTACAAATTTTCATTCCCCTCCCCCAAAGATTCGTGATGCTTGAGACAGAGCAGTAACAAAACAACAACAAACCTATGGTTACGTGAAACGTACTCGATAAACACACAAGACGTAATTGGCTGTACTTTTGAATAAATAAAGTATACTATTCATTGTCTCAAATTGTAAATTTCAAAGGAAGTCTCATAACGTTCAACGAAAAAAGCGGAAGACCCAGCGGATCAGTTCATTCTCTAATCAGTTCATGCATAAGGTCTATACATGTATATGTGTCTATTATTCCACTTGTCTGTTCCTGGGTTCAATAATCCATCAAACCCACGTCATTTACCTTTTCTTCATCTAGAAATTTTTGTGGATGAATCAAGAATTAAAGTGTGTCCTTATAAGAAAAGCACAGATAGAAATTTTTTGTTAGAGAATGAACTGATCCACTGGGTCATCTACTTTTTTCATTGAACTTTGAGACTTCCGTTGAAACTTACAATTTGATACAATGAATAGTATACTTTATTTATTCAAAAGTACAGCCAGTTGTGTGTTTATTGTGATAGGGCAGTAGCATGGCTCACCCCCCAGACAAAGCGTAGAGAGGAATTACTGTGTTTGGCATTAAGCCACATATTTCTTCTCTACACAATATTCTCTCAACATTCCACAAGTCCTGAAATATCTCATGGTTTTGGTTTCTACTTTCGTTCTTCTGAGTGACCCAGGTTCGCATAAGGTAGTTTTGTGCCTGATTTATAGCAGCAGCCTTTTTAATCTAGGAGGTTATATTTTAAACTAGCATGTGATCATGGACACTGCAATGCCAATACCTTTTATTAGTTTGTAAAGTAAAACGTTGGTAAACTCTGTATTCAGCTGTTTGCAATTCTTTATAGTGTTGAATAGTGTCTCCTCTACTTTAAGGCAGAATTACCTGCATGCTGCTCTTTGTAGAACAGGTTCCAAAGTTTGGAAATTCAGAAATGGCTGCATATTGCATGCCTTGTGCTGTGCACGGAAATGAAAGCCTTGACTACTTTAATCAAGTGCAATGGCTTTGTTTTGTTTTGAAAGCAAAAAACGTCTAATCGTCACTAACTTCAGTCCAGTAAAAGATGTGCTTCAAAACAGTTGTTCAATATCTAATTTAAACCTGTGGTAACATTAAGAATATTTATATTCTTTTGCTAATTAGAATGAGCAAAAACTAACCCTATGTAATCTAAAAGAAGAACAAAAACAACTAAAGTCCAAAATCGCAGATGATCCAGAGGAGCTGGCTACTCGTAAAGAACAACTCCAGCAGACTGTGCAAAAACTCAAGAAAGACAAGGTGAGTCCTCTTTTCCCCCTTTGTATTTTATATATCAGCAGCAATTAAACCTGCTGGACAAGTGAGAAAAACAACTTTCCTCTTGCTTGTTGTGTGCTTCACATGCAGAAAATCTTCCTTTTCTGCCTTATGATTGCTTATCTGTATGATTGCATCAGAGGAGGAATTGAATGCTTTTTCTGCACCCTTCGGAAAAAGTATAATAGAATATCTACCTAGAATATCTAGAATGCTGATGTGTTTTTATAGCTTATTGCTGTTTTAATTTTTTGAATCTTTTAATGGCGTTTGCTAATAATTTCATTTTATTCTTTTCCCTTTTATATATAAATTTTATTAAATAAATAATAAATGCATACAAATCCTTCAGAAAATTTTGCTAAGTTCTTGAAAGTGGCCAGGTATGGTAGGTTTTCTGAAAAATGTTGCTATACAAAGTGCATGGGATGCTAAAATTCTGCTCAATTTTTCAAAAAAAAATTATAAAGCAAGAAGTGATTAAGAAGTATGAAAGTTACAGAGACCTGGTAGAAATCTTACCACCGTGCCAGCAGGAGATCCAGTTGTACCAGAAAAAAATGGAAACCCAAGTAGCCAATGTGGCTAAACTGTCAAATATAATAGCAGAGGTATGTATTACAGATTTCTCTCCCTTACATTTTAGCTAGGGAACTGTTGTTAAATCTATTTTTTGGCATTAGCACAATTTTGAGGTTAATTCCTGGTAGGTTCCTGGTACCAAGATGGAGGACTTGATGGGGAAATGAGAAAAATAAGACGCATCATGTGTCAGTCCCTGTGTGTGTGCAGAGGAAGGGCAAAGTCAAAAAGGGGCTGTGGACTTAGGGCAATCTTTGCAGCACACAGCCATATATTTCTGACATAAGGAAATAAGGAGAACCTGCTGAGCCAGCAACCTTCTCACAGTGGCCAACCCTGTGCTTATGAAATGTCCTCAAGCAGAACCAGAGTGCAGCAGCACTCTCCCCTCTTGCGCTTCTCTGGTATTCTGATGTAGATTGCAGGTTGCTTGCCGATCAGGAGGTCAGCAGTTCGAATCCCCGTGACGGGGTGAGCTCCCGCTGCTCTGTCCCAGCGCCTGCCAACCTAGCAATTCGAAAGCACACGAGTGCAAGTAGATAAATAGGTACCACTGTGGCGGGAAGGAAAACGGTATTTCTGTACGCTCTGGTTTCCATCACAGTGTCCCATTGTGCCAGAAGTGGTTTAGTCCTGCTGGCCACATGACCCGGAAAGCTGTCTGCAGACAAATGCTGGCTCCCTTGGCCTAAAAGCAAGATGAATGCTGCAACTGGGCTTAAGTGTCCAGGGGTCCTTTCCATTTGCCTTATTCGGATGCCTTTGAGACTGGAGGTAGAACTTGGTCATTGTAGCTAGCAGCCATTGATAGTCTTGTCCTCTGTGATTTTGTCTTTTAAAGCCACCCAAGTTAGTGGCCATCACTACATATTGTGAGAGCAAATGTAGTTTTTATGAAGCGGTGTGAAAAAGTACTTCCTTTTGACTTTCTTGAATCTTTCAACATTCAGTTTAATTAATGCCCCCAGAATTCTAGTATTATGTCGGGATTCAACCTCAATCCATTGAACGCCATCCCTCCTCCAACCGCATCCAGAAACTCACATTGCCTGTGTGCCTGGTTCCAATTCAAATGAGAGGTTGAGCTGGGTATCATCTGCATACTGGTCCAGCCCATAATGGTCCCTCATCACCCTGTGACAAATGGGGTGCTTCGGGTTCTGTCCTGGGCCTGTTGTTGTACAACATCTTTATAAACGACTTGGACAAAGGAATTATGCACATGGGGACCTCATCAAATTTGCAGATGACACCAAGCTGGGGGGGAGGGGTAGCTAATGCCGCAGAAGACCTTAACAGACTGGAGAACTAGGCCCAAACTAGCAAAATGAATTTCAATAGGGATAAAGCTTCTATAGTTAGGCAGGAAGAACCAGATAAACAAATGCAAGACAGGGGAGTAGTACATGTGAAAAGGATCTAGGGGTCTTAGACCACAAGCTTAAAATGAGTCAACAATGTGATGTAGCAGCAAAAAAGGCTGGCGTTGTTACAGCCTGCATCAACAGAAGTATAGCGTCCAGATTGAGAGGAGCAAATTCCACTCTGTTCTTCCTTGATCAGACCACACCTAGAGTACTGTGTCCAGTTCTGGGCATCACAATTTAAGAAGGATATTGACAAGCTGGAGCATGTGGAAAGGAAAGACGAAGATGATCAAGGCTCTGGAAATCCAGGCTTTTGAGTGACGGTTGAGGGAATTGGGTATGTTCAGCCTTGCATAATAGGAGATATGATAGCCATCTTCAAATATCTCAAGGGCTGTCACATGGAAGATGGAAAAGGCTTGTTTTCCCCTGCTCCAGAGGGTAGGACACGAACTAATGGGTTCAAGTTACAAGGAAGAAGAGTCCAACTAAACCTCAGGGAGAACTTTCTGACAATAAGAGCTATTCAACAGTGGAACGGTCTGAGGAGGTTTTAAAGCAGGGGTTGGACAGCCATCTTTCTTGGATGGTTTAGTTGAGATTCCTGGGTTGGTCTAAATGACCCTTGAGTCCCCTTCCAACTCTACTGTTCTATGATCAGAACGTCTACACTAGCTAAGCTTATTACTATAGAGGCATTTTTCCTCTGCCTGAGAATAAGAAATGTTAATGTAATTGGGAACTAACATTTCTACTGTGGCTCTCCACCAAAGTCAGTTTAGCTTGGGTTAATGTCTAAACTGGGGGAGAATTATTCCCCTCTTACCCCCAGCAAGACAAGAAACATTTCTGCGCAATGAACTGACCTATTTGCTGATTTGACCATAAATAGCTTGGCTTATATCTTAGCCATTCGGATGTGAGTGGGGGCAGGTACGCTCTTTTCTAAAAAAAGAAAAAAATTCCAAACATAACTCAGTAGCTCAACAATACTGTGAAGTGACTCTATATAACCGCTGTTTGTATTTTTTGCATATCAGATCCGAACCCTAGAAGACCAGATAGAGAGCAACAAAAGTGAATTAAAGAATGCCAAGATGGAGGAAATAACCTTGAGGAGACTAGTGACTGTGAAGCGGGAGAAACTCACCACTGCTGAAATCAAACTTAAAAAGACATGTGAGGATATTGAACAGCGCAAGCAAGCAATAACTCAGTAAGAATGAGTTAATATTTCTGTTCTTATTTTGCTTGGTATCTTAAAACATCATCATACAGTTTCAAAATTTGCATTCTGACCAAAGCATACATGTTTATGACACCCTTTGGGAAGGGGTTCTGCTACTTCGTGAAGACAGTTTTGCTTCTGGCAGGTGGTTTGTTGCAATGCAAGTTGACTTTGAGCACAGTCCTCATTTAAGGCTCCTTTCTTTCATTCTCTTGTAAAAAAGCCACAAAGGCTCTCTCGAAAGTCCGTTTGCCTTTCATGAATCTTTCATAATTTTCTGCCTCTTCTGGTTATCAAGAATCTCGAGACCTGTAGGGAATTTTTGTGCTTGTTTCCGAAAGAGATGCAACACATCTCTTGTTCGTTGGTTTGTTTCTTCTTTCGGCTGCAGCAGATTCATATGGCAACACTTGCCGCATCACAGTTCCAATCCCCTCCAAGGAATTAGGACTTTGACGCAGTTTAGCTCCTGAGTTACTTAGAATGCAAGGCCCATTCTTATTTCTCCATCTCAGCCCTCAGGGCAGAAAGGGGATTGGAGGCTCAAGGTGAGCAGCAGGTCTTTGAGTAAATAAGCAAAAGTCTGTGGGACGTGGGTTAAACCACAGAGCCTAGGACTTGCCGATCAGAAGGTCGGCGGTTCAAATCCCCGCAATGGGGTGAGCTCCCTTTGCTCAGTCCCTGCTCCTGCCAACCTAGCAGTTCGAAAGCATGTCAAAGTGCAAGTAGATAAATAGGTACCGCTCCGGCGGGAAGGTAAACGGCGTTTCCGTGCGCTGCTCTGGTTCGCCAGAATCGGCTTAGTCATGCTGGCCACATGACCCAGAAGCTGTACTCTGGCTCCCTTGGCCTATAGAGCGAGATGAGCACCGCAACCCCAGAGTCGGTCGCGACCGGACCTATGTACAGTGGCACCTCTGGTTAAATACTTAATTCGTTCCGGAGGTCCGTTCTTAACCTGAAACTGTTCTTAACCTGAAGCACCACTTTAACTAATGGGGCCTCCTGCTTCTGCCGTGCTGCTGGAGCACGATTTCTGTTCTCATCCTGAAGCATTATTTCTCGGTTAGCGGAGTCTGTAACCTGAAGCGTATGTAACCTGAAGCGTATGTAACCTGAGGTACCACTGTAATTGGTAAATTTGGGCAGTAGTGACAGGGAGAGCTCATGGAGGGACGGAATATGAGAAGCAAGAATAATCCTTAGAACTGCTCTCCTTTGGAAAAAGGAGCTTTTTAAAAAAGATAGTTATGATAAAAAAATAAGGTAGCTCTATTGCCATGCCAATAGAACTGAATTCAAGCAAAACTTCTCCCAAAGTTATTTTCAAAACTTCAGAAACAATTGACATCGTTAGTAAACTCAGCTATATGTTTCATATTCTAAAATCCTCATTCCACGGTATTTTTGTGTGAATAGAGTAATATTAATCTAGACCAGGGTTCCCCAAACTTGAGAAACTGCTCCAGCTGTTTTTGGACTACAACTCCCATCATTACTACCTAATAGAACTAGGAATAATGGGAATTGTAGTCCCAAAACTGCTGGAGAACCAAGTCTGGGAAACTGGTCTAAACATTCACGAGTAGAGAAACCCAGTTCTGCTTTTGTCTTTTTTCAAGATAAAGCATGAAAAAAACCCCAGATGTAGTAAATCGCCAGTATGTGAACTGACATTTGCTGCTAGTACAATTTTTATCTATGTGGTTTTATTTGTGATTAGTGCTACAATAACTAGTTAATTATTTTCTAGGTACTGCAACAAATTTCAGGAGAAGAGAGGAGCTGTCTGTGAGAAGTTAACAGCAACTCATGCAGAAATCAAGCAGCTCAAATGTGCTATTCGGCAGCTAAATTACAATGCGGAGAAAGAGAAGTTGAAAGCTCAGGTGAGTGCAAAGATTAGACATGACGCCCACACATGCATAAGTGGAATAGGTCAAACCACAGAAGCCAAGTGGGTAATAATAATAATAATAATAATAATAATAATAATAATAATAATAATTATTTTATTATTTATACCCCACCCATCTGGCTGGGCCTCCCCAGCCACTCGGGGCGGCTTCCAAAGAAATATTAAAATACTATAATACATCAAACATTAAAAGCTTCCCTAAACAGGGCTGCCTTCAGATGTCTTCTAAAAGTTTGGTAGTTGTTCTCTTTGACATCTGGTGGGAGGGCGTTCCACAGGGCGGGTGCCACTACCGAGAAGGCCCTCTGCCTGGTTCCCTGTAACTTGGCTTCTCGCAGTGAGGGAACCGCCAGAAGGCCCTTGGAGCTGGACCTCAGTGTCTGGGTAGAACAATGGGGGTGGAGACGCTCCTTCAGATATACTGGGCCGAGGCCGTTTAGGGCTTTAAAGGTCAGCACCAATACTTTGAATTGTGCCCGGAAACGTACTGGGAGCCAGTGTAGGTCATGCTGATGGGGCTTCTGCTGGTGAGAAGTGGTACACACTAGTACTTAACGTGTGTGGACCCAGAGAGGAACCTGTGGAACATTTTTATAGAGGTTTCTTTCTGCTTGAAATCAACACATCCTACACACACAACACACATGCCAATGGCCCTGAACATATTGGCCTTCTTGGTAGTGGCACCCGCCCTGTGGAATGCCTTCCGACCAGATGTCAAAGGAAAATAAAAACTACCAGACGTTTAGAAGACATCTGAAGGGAGCCCTGTTTAGGGAAGCTTTTAATGTTTGACGCATTGTTGTATTTTAATATTTTGTTGGAAGCCGCCCAGATGGGTGGGGTATAAATAATAAATTATTATTATTATTATTATTACTAATCCAAGATGGTGAAATTTTGGGTATGCTGGTAAAGCCTTTGCCAAGAAAGATGACCGAGTTATGCGCTTAAAATTTTGGGAAATATCATTGAAGCACTAGGACCCAGCTCAGAAAGTGTGGTGCAGTTTGTATAGAATTCCATAATAAAGGTGAAGGTAAAGGACCCCTGACAGTTAAGTCCAGTCGCGAACAACTGGGGTTGCAGTGCTCATTTCATTTACTGGCCAAGGGAGCCAACATTTGCCCTCAGTTTTTCCGGGTCATGTGGCCAGCATGACTAAGCCGCTTCTGGCGAAACCAGAGCAGCGCACGGAAACGCCGTTTACCTTCCCGCCACAACAGTACCTATTTATCTACTTGCCCTGGTGTGCTTTCAAACTGCTAGGTTGACAGGAGCTGAGACTATATAGATTATAGCAGAGGGATACTGACACCTATAGGTTTGTCCAGCATGTAACAAGTAACTCTACCTATCTCTCCCCCACCCTGACCCCAAAAGGAGATTTGCCTTAGCCTGAGGGTTGGCTTGGATAAATACCATGAACTTCTGGCAAGTATAGTGGAAAAGACGACATCTGGAAGAGAAGAGAAGATCGCCGAGTTAACTAAACTGCTTTGAGTTCATATTTCTGCAACTGATTTTTACATATTTTGTTCTGTCTCGTTCATCTTTAAGGTTGTATTTCAGCTGCACGTGATCAAAGGTAAAATAAGCATTCTTTTGGCCTTGATTGGCGCAGGAGGGGAGCAAAACTAGACCTAGCTGTACCAACTAATAAATCCTGCTGGAGTGCTTTGTTCAGTCCATCTGTACTTTATTTCTGTTTGCTATTTCATTTTGTTCCTATGCTACAACCATTCTAGCATTTGCAGATCTTTAGTGGTAGGCTTGGTCTTCTCTAAGGAATGGTTGTGCTGCGCAAACAAGCCATGTCCTTGATGTCAGAAAATGCAAGCTCCAGTTCATGTCAGTTTCTGCTAGTAAGCTTTGGAAGCTACCCACAACTTGAAAATAGAAGCATGTGATTTTGTCGCTACAACTGGGAACCATTATTTTTTAAAAAAAATAAATGTATGCAATAAAGCTTAATACACATGGAGATAATCAGTTTTCTTTATTACAGTACAGTAATCTGAAACCATTTCCCCCAATATTTTCTTGACACATGCACATGTTCACTATATCTGGTATAAGCCACGGCTTCCAAAGCAACTGCTCTACTCCAAACTTAAAAATGGAAAGTGTAATGCTGGTGGTCAACAAAAGAGATTTAAAGACTCTCAAGGCAAATCTTTAAAAATGTAGTATAAACACTGACAATTGGGAAACACTGGCACGCGAACGCTCCAGTTGAAGAACAGCCTTTACCAAAGGTGTTGTGGACTTTGAAAACGCTCAAACTCCGAATGAAAGGGAGAAACGTGCTAAGAGGAAGGCACGCTTGGCAAATCCTCACCATGAACTCCCGCCTGGAAACCTATGTCCCCACTGTGGAAGGACGTGTGGATCCAGAATTTGCCTCCTTGGTCACTTATGGACTCACTGTTAAGACTGCGTTCATGGAAGACAATCTTACTCAGCTACGAGTGATCGCCAAAGAAGAAAAAAGCTGAGGTGGAGGAGGGCTTGCCTGCATGAGGCAACGGGTGTGCCTTCCCACTGTTCGGAGGACACTGTTCGCTGCTTTGGGGAGAGAGATGGATTAGGCAGCACACTTTCACAGCATTCACATGTAACACAGGGATGGGGTTGGGGGAATATAGGAGATGGGGTTGTGGTGGTTATCCTATAAGGCTTGTGTTCCTCCTTACCTGTGTAGAGTGCTCTGTCCTAGCATTCCCAGGGGTTTGGGTGTGTTGGAGTCGACAAACGAGGTACCTGTTAGGATTCTAGGTTTCTCTCTGTGTTGTGACTGAGATCAGGCTATTCTGTGCAAGCTGCCCTTTCCCCAGACTGCTTCCTCCCCAGCCTTTTCCTTTGTTGTTTAGTCGTGTCCAACTCTGTGACCCCATGGACCAGAGCACGCCAGGCACTCCTATCTTCCACTGCCTCCCGCAGCTTGGTCAAACTCATGCTGGTAGCTTCGAGAACACTGTCCAGCCATCTCGTCCTCTGTCGTCCCCTTCTTGTGCCCTCCATCTTTCCCAACATCAGGATCTTTTCCAGGGAATCTTCTCATGAGGTGGCCAAAGTATTGGAGCCTCAGCTTCAGGATCTGTCCTTCCAGTGAGCACTCAGGGCTGATTTCCTTCAGAATGGATAGGTTTGATCTTCTTGCAGTCCATGGGACTCTCAAGAGTCTCCTCCAGCACCATAGTTCAAAAGCATCAATTCTTCGGCAATCAGCCTTCTTTATGGTCCAGCTCTCACTTCCGTACATCACTACTGGGAAAACCATAGCTTTAACTGAGGCCTTTTTCTATTGATGTAGAAAAATAGGGGTGTTCAGCTTTTGCTGACCAACTCCCCATGGGACACCGAGTCCCCTAAGTCTATGATTGGTCAGAGAGGATTGGATGGAGACAGGATGCAGTGAAAGCAAGGCAGATATTTATCTGTTGCAACAGACTTCCCTCCCCTCCTTGCAAGGAGGCAAAAGGGACCCAGAACCAAGAGGAAACATCTCTTTGAAGGGTTTGCCTTATGGCGTGGAGAAGGAGGACTTCCCCTCTACGAACAGTCAGAAATTACATCCCACCTAAGGTGGAGTGACTGTGGCTCAGGTAGGCTGAGGTGTGATATTCCTGAGGACTTAGCAAATTTCATATAGTTCTAGACACACTTTACACAAAACATTAGCGTTTGATAAGACAATCAGGATCCCCCTCAGACATCCCTCAATGCAGAGCATCTGGGCAAACAATAATTAATACCAAGGAGGTTCATAGATATAGGAGAGGAATCCTTTCAGGAACTCCCCCTGACTGCTATTTGCCTGTGTGTTCTCAGGCAAGGGGGATTAAGGAGGCAGAGGAAAGAAAAACCAAGATGGCTTTTGGGTTGCTCTCCTGCACTATTTTAGACATGTGGGTTATATACGTGTGTTTAACCTTGTGAAATTATCAACATTTATTCTATATTTGAGACCTTAGAATTCCATTAACACCATAAAAGGGAGCCCAAGTCCCTCATCTGCAAGAGAGAGGCTGATGTAAGATTACTGTCATGCATGTTTGTGGAGTGCATGTACCGTATTTTTCGCACCATAGGACGCACCGGCCCATAAGGCACAACTAGTTTTTTGGGGGGAGGAAATAAAGGGGGGAATTATCCCCCCCCACGCGCGGGGCTGGGGAAGCCTGAGCTTCCCCTGACCCCAGCCCCCAGAACAGGCAGCTCTCCGCAAGCCGTGGGAGCCCAGCGCTGGGCTTCCACGGCTTGCGGAGAGCTGCACGAAGCCTGGAGAGCGAGAGGGGTCGGTGCGCACCGACCCCTCTCGCTCTCCAGGCTTCAGCGAAAGCCTGCATTCGCCCCATAGGACGCACACACATTTCCCCTTCATTTTTGGAGGGGGAAAAGTGCGTCCTATAGGGCGAAAAATACGGTAATTCACAGAAAATGCTATGTGTAAAGGTAAAGGGACCCCTGACCATTAGGTCCAGTCGCGGACGACTCTGGGGTTGCGGTGCTCATCTCGCTTTACTGGCCGAGGGAGCTTCCAGGTCATGTGGCCAGCATGACTAAAACGCTTCTGGCAAACCAGAGCAGTGCACGGAAATCCTGTTTACCTTCCTGCCGGAGTGGTACCTATTTATCTACTTGAACTTTGACGTGCTTTTGAACTGCTAGGTTGGCAGGAGCAGGGACCGAGCAATGGGAGCTCACCCTGTCGCGGGGATTCGAACCACCAACCTTCTGATTGGCAAGCCCTCGGCTCTGTGGTTTAGACCACAGCACCACTATGTAGATGCTATATATTATTTCTTCTAAATCTATTCAGTGGTGAAAATAGAATTTGGATCTTGGAATTAATTTATTGCTGTGAAGTAGGTCACTTGTGCTACTAAGAACGTTGCATTATTACATTTTGTTGGGATGCCCAAGTTTTTATGTTTGTGATATCCCACCTCCCTTTGCATTCTCTAGAATAGATAGAATAAGGAAGTGTCCCTGTACAAATAAGTTCCATGTGTGTCCACTGGGTGACACTGTTGCACCCTGAAATTTATATTCCGCCGGAGCTGAACAAATCTTTATTTCCATCCTCTTGCCAGCCCCTCAAAAGGAAGCTTTGAACACCGCTAGACCTGCACATCACCGTGATTGCTCCAAAAAGCCTGCATGCTTCCGTTGCCCATTTATATGCTCTTGCGGGTGATCCAGAGGGGTTTAGTCAAAATGCCTGTGACCAATTTCTTAAATTAACATGCAGAAGCAGAGCAAAAAGTATGCTGGGTTATAGTTGATGCAAACTTTGAATTTCTACCTGGGTTTTTCTTAAACTGAAAAAAAAGTCCTGAGTTTGGGGTGCGGTGAGGATAAAGAGGGCAAGAGACAAACAGCCTAGGGGGGTTATGTGGTCTCGGCGGCCGCCCCCAGTCACCAGTCTAGCTGCCTCATTCTGGATTAGTTGTAGTTTCTGGGTCACCTTCAAAGGTAGCCCCATATAGAGCGCATTGCAGTAGTCTAAGCGGGAGATAACTAGAGCATGCACCACTTTGACGAGATGGTCTGCAGGCTCTTTATATTCCCATATAAATAGATTTTTCTGAATATCAAGATCCCCCCCCCATGGGTCCTATTGTCAAAGTTTTCAACTGCATATTATATCTATATTTTATATCTATCCATATTATCCATAGTATTTGTTACTTTACAAGTGAGATTAAAATCCTGCTAATGTTTTCATCTGATTACAGTGGTCTCCTAAATAAATTATAGAATCATAGAATCATAGAGTTGGAAGAGACCACAAGGGCCATCAAGTCCAACCCCCTGCCAAGCAGGAAACACCATCAGAGCACTCCTGACATATGGTTGTCAAGCCTCTGCTTAAAGACCTCCAAAGCAGGAGACTCCACCACACTCCTTGGCAGCAAATTCCACTGTCAAACAGCTCTTACTGTCAGGAAGTTCTTCCTAATGTTTAGGTGGAATCTTCTTTCTTGTAGTTTGGATCCATTGCTCCGTGTCCGCTTCTCTGGAGCAGCAGAAAACAACCTTTCTCCCTCCTCTATGTGACATCCTTTTATATATTTGAACATGGCTATCATATCACCCCTTAACCTCCTCTTCTCCAGGCTAAACATGCCCAGCTCCCTTAGCCGTTCCTCATAAGGCATTGTTTCCAGGCCTTTGACCATTTTGGTTGCCCTCCTCTGGACACGTTCCAGTTTGTCAGTGTCCTTCTTGAAATTATAAACTTTTCCCTTTCTTCCTTGAAGTTTTTGTCCTCTTGCTTCCTGCGTTTTCCGGTTAGTTTTGCCATTTCGGCGTATTCTAACAGCTTGGTTTGCCATTTTCTTTGGTAGGGACTCTTTTTTCCATCTCTGGGCTAGTAGCATCCGTGTGGCTGTCATCGCATAAAAAGTCTTTTCTGCTCCTTTGGGATATCAGCACCTAGAATTCCTAATAAAAAAACTTCAGGGTTTTGTTTGTTTTTTGCAAAAGTTATTTTAAGCATTTTTTTCCAGTTCGTGATATATCATTTCCCAGAAAGCTTTTATTACCTTACACGACCACCACATATGGTAAAAGGTACCTTCTTTCTCTTTACGTTTCCAACAGATATTCGTACTTGTGCTAGGAGAGGCATGTCCAAAGTCTGGCCGGGGGGCCAATTGCGGCCCATGACCTGGTTTAAAACGGCCCCACAGGGAATTTGGAAAAGTAAATCTGTTGCTGCCCCTGAGCGCCTTCTGCTCTGCTCTCCCCTGGAGCCAACGCTCCGCCAAGGAAGGTTAGAGGCGGGCAGGGTGGGCTGTGATTGGTGCGTCTCTGGCAGCGGCACTGCGTGATTGGTTGGTGCTGCTCTTGCCGCACCCTTTGCCAGGAGCTCAGCATGCAGGCATGGCGCGGACGAAGCAAGCAAGAGGGGAATTCTGCAGCAGCAGCTCTGCAGCTGCTACCCGCGAGGATCAGGCACCGAAGCCTCTGGAATCTCGTTCCCCTTCCTGCACGCAGCCATTCACCTTAGATCACTGCCTACTTGCTCTCCCGCCCGCTGTTCGGCTCTCTGTTCTGCCTGTGAACCTAGTTTCCGCTATTCCAAAAGGTATTTCCTAAGAATTGTGAGACCCTGCACAATCCTTTAAAAATGCCAACAACTTTGGGGGCACAGTCCTAAAAAAAGGGCCAACAGCTTTGGGGGAACAATCAAATAATGTCAGGCAAAATGGTCGGCCCTCATGCATGTGCACTTCATCAAATCTGGCCCTCTTTGAAAAAAGCTTGGAAGAAGAAGAAGAGTTTAGATTTGATATCCCACTTTATCACTACCCTAAGAAGTCTCAAGGGTCAAGGGTTGTGCTGTGGGTTAAACCACAGAGCCTAGGGCTTGCCGATCAGAAGGTTGGTGGTTCGAATCCCAGCGATGGGGTGAGCTCCCGTTGCTCAGTCCCTGCTCGTGCCAACCTAGCAGTTCGAAAGCATGCCAAGTACAAGAAGATAAATAGGTACCGCTTCGGCGGGAAGGTAAACGGCATTTCCATGCGCTGCTCTGGTCCTTCAGAAGCGGCTTAGTCATGCTGGCCACATGACCTGGAAGCTGTATGCCGGCTCCCTCGGCCAATAAAGCAAGATGAGAGCCGCAACCCCAGAGTTGTCCGCGACTGGACCTAATGGTCAGGGGTCCCTTTACCCTTTAAGGAGTCTCCTTTTCCCTTCCTCCCCCACAACAAACACTCTGTGAGGTGATGAGTGGGGCTGAGAGACTTCAGAGAAGTGTGACTAGGCCAAGGTCACCCAGCAGCTGCATGTGGAGGAGCAGGAAAGCGAACCCCATTCACCAGATTACGAGTCTGCCGCTATTAACCACTACACCACACTGGCTCTTTGGACACTGCTGTTCTAGGAAGATGGGATTTCTTGGGAGGGGAGCATGTCTCATGTAGGAAGTCTCTCAGAACTTCCAGCAAAGGGGCTAGCAAGATTGGAAATTTTGCTGAATCCACCACCTGAAAAGGCAACTTTTAAAAACGAAGTGTATTGCATCCAGCATGTCTCAAATGAGAAGAGCCTTTAAGTCAATTAATTTTCTTTTAAACTAGGAGTTCCTGTGCCACGTAGCTCCTTCCAAGTGAAACTTAATTTGTCCTAGCCAAAGGCCATCCAGAGTCTTAAGGTTCCCGCAACAGTTCAATTTATTTTTATTGTAATTTCTAAGCAATTATGGGTATAATTGATATTGCACCATTGATATGCACGGTGCTCTATAGGAGTAACAAGCTACAGGCAGGGGGAGTTTGCAGAATAAATTCCTAAAGGAGGAGAAAAGAGGACGGGGTGGGCAGGAAGGAAGTAGAAGCAATTGGGCCGTCAACGGATTCTGATGAAAACCACACGCAGTTAATTTTTTTTACTTGAAATTGTACAAGCAGCTAAGGTTAAAAACAAAAAAACAGCCACTGACTAAAAGTCGGTGCAAACACTTATTGTGCAATTCATATCACAGGCTTGGAGATGTATCACTTTCTTTCAGCTGAGTCTTCTGTGACGTTGGATGGTTTTTGCTTTTTTCAGCAAGTTAATAAATTGGTACCCTTTTAACTAGGGTGGCACTGTGGGTTAAACCACAGAGCCTGGGACTTGCCGATCAGAAGATCAGCGGTTCAAATCCCTATGATGGGGTGAGCTCCCGTTGCTCGGTCCCTGCTCCTACCAACCTAGCAGTTCAAAAGCACGTCAAAGTGCAAGTAGATAAATAGGTACCGCTCCGGTGGGAAGGTAAACGGCGTTTCCGTGCACTGCTCTGGTTCACCAGAAGCGGCTTAGTCATGCTGGCCACATGACCTGGAAGCTGTACGCTGGCTCCCTCGGCCAATAAACCGAGATGAGCGCCACAACCCGAGTCGGCCACGACTAGACCTAATGGTCAGGGGTCCCTTTACCCTTTTACCCTTTTAACTGCTGCCATATTAGAAGCAATCTCTGCATTCTCTGTATCAGCATCTCCTCCCCATTAGCTATTTCTTCGTCCTCACCCGAAGCCCAGAGGCCCCGATCTTAGGACTCTCAGAGGGCTACTTTATATGGGGTTCTGGTGTAATGTCATCAAGATGGGCATTTTTTTAAAAGCACAGGAGGCAGAGAAGCTGGTGCAATGCTGTTTTCATTTCTGTTTTGACACCTTGTGATTTTAAAGCAAGATCAAGAGTATACAAACCTTCAAAGCACACACCCTGTGCCAGAAATGTGCACGCAAACGTCTGAACTTTTTGTGAACAGCCTCTTTGCATCCCTTTCCCACAGCAAATGGTGAAACTCACACAGCCCAAACCAGCCGAAATTATCAGCACAGCAGAAGTGTTTGCTTTGAACAGCTTCTTGGCCGCATTTTGAAGACATTTTGCTGTCTTTGGCGTTCTGGGAAGATTTTGAATTCTTGACTGTCCCTTTCAGCTTTGTTTTACCAACCTCTTTTTTAGATGTTTCCTCATTTGAAGTCAAATGTTGACTGTTGGGTTTTCTTTTTGTATGTAATTTTTATTAATTTTTCTGTTTTACAATTTAAAATACTCGTTTTACATCCTTAAGATATCAATGACTCCCCTTCTCTCTTCCATGGTTCATTCTGCATAACATAAATCCCTGAATATTTTACAGAAACTATACCTTTCAGTATTCCATTATTGCATCCACCAAAACTTATTTACACTGTTGAATTTATCTTAATGCTGCCAGCGTTTTCAGGTGTACACAATTATTTCCCATATATTCAATAAACGTTTTCCAATCTTCTTTAAACATATGTTCTTCTTGTTCTCTTATTCTATATGTTAAACTGACTATTGGGTTTTTTCTTGTCTGCTTTGACACATGTTGCAATGGAAAAGTATTTGCAGTTGAAATTCTCCGAACGCTGGGAGCTGGACCTCTGCAAAGGTGCTTGTGAATGCTACAGTCTCTGTTTCCATGGAGGAAGTAGAAGACCATAGTTAAAAATAGATTGAAAGTGGTTTTAATTTTAGTGTTTTGTTTAGCACACATGCTGCTTTTAGTTCAAGAGCCTAGTATTAAAGTAATAATATTAACATTAGAAGATACGAAAGGTCTGGCTATCTAGATATCCGACACAAATTATGGCATTTCCAAAACCGCCAGTCTTATGGGTACCGTATTTTTCGCTCCATAAGACACACTTTTCCCCTCCTAAAAAGTAAGGGGAAATGTGTGTGCGTCTTATGGAGCGAATGCAGGGGGGAGGCAGGCAGGAAAAGCCCCCAAGAGCCACACACAAGCTCTGCGCGTCTCTTGCGGGCTTTTCCCCAGGAGGGAAAAGGGACTGACGTGGCCAGTCAGTCCCTTCTCCCTCCTCATAGAAAAGCCTGCAGGAGCTGCGTGCTCCTTAAAGGGTGCACAGCTCCTTTGGGCTTTTGCGGGAGGTGGGGGAATTGCCATAGGATTCCAGCTGGGAGAGGCTGCGCAAGGCTAAAGAGGAAGCCAAGGCAGCGAGCGGGATGGATCGCGCTTGCTGCCTTGGCTTCTTTAGCCACACTTCTTTAGCCGTGCTGGAGAGGTTTAGCTCTCGGCTGCAGAGGTTGCGCGGCTATGGCAGAAGCCAAGACAGCCAGCGGGATGGGAAAAAAATAATATTTTTTTTTCTTGATTTCCCCCTCTAAAATTGGCATACATGAATAAGTTTCCAAACAATTTGGGTAGTTCTGTCCCTATAATTCCCAAGAGAAAAGCTTCTGATTGTTGTTTTTTTACAAACATTATTTTAAACATTTTCATTTCATTATATATCATTTCCCAGTAAGCTTTAACCTTACTACAAGACCACCCCATATGATAAAAAGAACCTTCTTTCTCTTTACATTTCCAGCACTTATTTGATTTAGATTTATACATTTTTGTGTATCTGAAGAAGTGTGCATGCACACGAAAGCTTATACCCAGAACAAACTTAGTTGGTCTCTAAGGTGCTACTGGATAATTTTTTATTTTTATTTTTATTTCGACATTTTTGCCCGTTCACTCGGTGTTTGATACCATTGATATATCATTTTCATATAATTTTCTCTGACACACCTTCTTTTAAAATAACTTTATTGGGTTTTACATTTTTATCACAATCAAATCATAATAATAATAAAAAAATTGAACTCCCCTCCCCCCGGTGACTTCCCTCAACTTCCCCTTCTGGATTTTTTTACATATGAACTTGTCTTGCTTGCAATACTATACTTCAAAATTATGTTCTTTGAATCAGATGTTGTTGTATTCTTATCACTTTAACCTCATCTTTATAGCTTCTATGTTGGTTTTGTTAGTTGTAAGTCTTTACTGAAACCCTACTAGTGAGTCCATTTCTTTACTTTGATTCTGTAAATACAACCTACCATATTTTTTGCTCTGTAAGACACACTTTTTTCCTCCTCAAAAGTAAGGGGAAATGTCTGTGCGTCTTATGGAGTGAATGTGTGGTCGATCGCTGGCTCCATTTCTGGCCCAGGCCTCCATTGTTGAATGTTCTGCAGATGGAGGCTGTTTGTTTCCCCAGCGACATGTGACTGGCTGATTAGATGATCTGTCTGGAAACTGTAGAAACAGCTCCCTTTCCTTTCCTAAAGAAGCTGCAGAACTGTGAATTGAACCCCATAAAAACAGGCTTTTCCCCCTTTGCAACATAAGCTCAACAACTTTGAACTGATCCTCAAAAAAAGGGGCCTTTCGTCTTTGCAAAAGAAGCTGCACAACTTTAAGCTGATCCTCAAAAAAACGGGGCTTTCCCCCTTTTCGCCTCTAAAAACTAGACGGGTCTTATGGTCAGGTGTGTCTTATGGAGCGAAAATACGGTAGATGGTTCCCGGTCTTTTTAAAAGTCTCTTTTGTCTTTATCTCTAAGTCTTTCAGTTAACTTTGCCATTTCAGCACATCCCATCAATTTCTCTTGCCGTTGTTCTTTAGCTGGTATTTCCTCGCTTCTCTCTGACGCATCTTCCATTTTAATCTGTTAAATCTTCGGCGATCCTCGAAACGCTTTGGATCACGATTTCTTAGCCAGTTGAAATGAAAAGTTGATGCAGCAAAACCATTGCTCGTTGAGTCAGATGGTCTAGACGGTCGTATGTAGATGGAGGAGTTGTAACTTGCAAACCCCGAAGGGCATGTGGTACTTAGCAGAGCCGATGGGGATGCAATGGACCATTGGTCTCATTTTGGGCAAAACAGCTCCTGGCTGCTGCTTCCTCCCCTGGTCACCATTATATTAATTTGTGCTTCCTTGCATTTCCCTTGACATCTACCAGTTAGACTTCCTAACCTGTTTGTAGAAATCAGAGCACCTTCTGTCCAAAGGGTACGCACACATTTGCAAACTTCAGTTCAGTAGGTATTAAGTAAATTATTTCTTTAAGATCATATGGCATATCTATAATTAATTAAACCTCTCCACAATATTGGCACAAGATGGTGTAGCCTTTCTGAAAAGGTGTGTGTAATTTGCCAATGTGGTATTCGGGAATGCGTGCCCCAGAATCAATTCCTTTAGTTTCCAGAGAATAGAAATGAGAAGCAATCTCATTTTAATTATATCTCTTTATTGCTAACAAAGGAATGATTTATGCAATTAAATTAACTGGCTAGAAAATTTTCCTCAGCTGGGCTGTCCTAATTCTTTGCTTTTTGAATTGCAGGCTCTCGTGCTTTTCTATGGAGATTAATTTTTCTGATAATGCAAACAATGTTCCTTGTGTGCAGTTTGAACACTTTTAATTCAGCTCCCCTTTTCTTCACGCAAATGACATGAGTAATATTTGTGAACTGCTGGGTTGCGAGTCGGGTTTTTTTTCAGTGTAGGAAGTAGAAGGCTGAAAGGGGAGAAGCATTTTCTCTTCAATCTCATTATTGCGAGCACAGAGAATGGCATTCAAGTAATTTTATCTATTGCAAAGGAACATGAATAAATTGCAGATCTACAAAAGATGCAGGCTTCTAAGCAAAACACATTAAAGAGTGGAAGGAAAGGGCAGCCTTCTGGAGCCAGAGTCAAAACACACCCAAACTTTACTCTGCCCTCATATCATGGTCAAGGGATGTGTGGACCTTGCCCCAGGAATCTCACTGGTCGTAACAAATCATTTTTCTTTTTGCATGGCTCAAAATTCCTTGGAATTCCTTTCAAACAAAAACCTCTAAATTCATCTAAAAATCCTGCTTTAACAGAAATTCAGCTGCGAATTCAGTGCCTGCCTGCCAATCACCTAACTTTCCCACCTTATCTAAAACCCTGCTATCTTCGCAGAAGCTTACGGAAACCTTGGCCTGTCGCTCAACATCCAAAAAACCAAAGCGCTGCACCAACAAGCACAAAATAACCCCTCTGCAGCGCCACAAATCCAACTCAATGGTGTAACGTTGGAAAGTGTTGATCACTTCTCCTACCTGAGCAGTTATCTTTCCACAAGGGCTGACATCCAGCATCGCCTGAGTTCTGCGAGTGCAGCTTTCTCCCGATTGAAGTGGAGAGTGTTTGAGAACCAGGACATTTGCAGGGAAACCAAAATGCTTCTTTACATTGTAATACCAACCTTACTGTATGCTTGTGAAACATGGACCATTTATAAACACTATCTCCAACTCCTTGAAAGATTCCATCAACGGTGTCTCTGAAAAATTATACACATCACTTGGGAAGACAGGCGAACTAATGCCATTGTACTGGAAGAAGCAAAAATCCTCAGTGTTGAAGCAATGATTCTTCAACACCGACTTTGTTGGACTGGTCATGTTGTGCAGATGCCTGATTATACTCTTCCAAAACAACTACTCTATTCCTAACTTAAAAATGGAAGGTGTATGCTGGTGGTAAACAACAGAGGTTCAAAGACTCTCTCAAGGCAAATCTTAAAAATTTTAGTATAAACACCGACAACTGGGAAACACTGGCCTGCAAGCGCTCCAGTTGGAGAACAGCCTTTACCAAAGGTGTCATGGGCTTTGAAGACTCTCAAACTCAGGATGAAAGGCAGAAACGTGCTAAGAGGAAGGCACACTTGGCAAACCCTCACCGTGATCAACTCCCACCCGGAAACCTATGTCTCCACTATGGAAGGACACGTGGATCCAGAATTGGCCTCCACAGTCATTTATGGAATCACTGTTAAGTTCGTGTTCATGGAAGACAATTTTATTTGGCTACGAGAAATCGCCAAAGCAAAAGGGTCTGTTTTGCCATCTTTGTCAGGTTCTTTCAAAAACACGCCTGCAGGCAGATCTTTCCAAAATAACCTCACTCTTCTTCCCCTAAATTTTTGTGTGGTGATATTTGAAATCTTAAGCATTCTATAAATGCTTTTAAATAGGTGGTTAAAAAATAATGATTGCGAAGGATCTAAACCATTCTCTATCTAAAATGAACTCTTGTAATGCTAGTCCAAAACTTCAGAGGAACAAAGCAGGGGCTGGGCCAGATGATTGTCTGGGTGCCTTCCAACTCTTCAATCTTACGATTTTATGAACCTGGTAAAGGTAAAGGGACCCCTGACCATTAGGTCTAGTCGTGACCGACTCTGGGGTTGCGGCGCTCATTTTTTTTATTGGCCGAGGGAGCCGGCATACAGCTTCCGGGTCATGTGACCAGCATGACTAAGCTGCTTCTGGCGAACCAGAGCAGTGCACAGAAACGCCGTTTACCTTCCCGCCGGAGTCGGTCACGACTAGCCCTAATGGTCAGGGGTCCCTTTACCTTTACCAGGTTCAGGAGAGTCAGGAGCTGGCAGTGCAAGTCTGAGACTGCCCTGAGCTTTGGGGTTCTTGTTTGGAAATGGAGCCTTCATTATGCCATATATCAGAAGGGGCAAGAGGAATGAAAGCCTGTTGATCATTAATCCATATAGGTTTGGATCAGCCTACAAAGCAAACAGTCTAATTGGTCAACGTCTAAAAGATATCGAGCATCAGAACAACCTGGCCACTATAAGGAAATTCTGCCCTTGGTATGTTCATTTTCCACCTCTCCATTTTGTGATTCTTTGGCCCCATATCTGCACAAACTTATTATCCCAAAATACAGACATGCTTTTACACTTGCGAGACTGGATGTTTTGCCATCTGCGATACTTGAGGGTCGATTCCAAAAGATCCCACCTGAGAAACATCTTTGCCCCTGTGGAGATGGTAGCACTGAAACAGCGGCTCACGTCCTCCTGTCTTGTACTCTCTACAAAGGCCTGAGGAACGAAATCATCACCCCACTCGTACTAACCATCCCACTCAACCACTGCCACAATGTCCTTTCTTCTATCAGATCAAAATGAGCAGATAACAGAATAAGGGTCACTAACTGACGGCTGAATCAGGACTTTAAATTGTGTTGTTATATCAAATTTCCTTTTCTGCGTATACTGTAATGTTTTACTGTTGCTATGGCCATTGGCTAATGTGAATAAAGTTTTATCTATCTATCACATAGGTCTGGCATAGGAATTATTGATTAGTGTGTTTGCATTAATGGGGTGAGTCTTCCAAGCACTTGTTTTGAGGAACAGTTCAGCTTTCCTGGCCAGGATCTGACACCATCTGAGATCCATCAGAAGCAATTCCTCTACATCGTATTGATTCCAAACACTTGAAATCATGCTATAATGAGGAAGCAGCTTGGGGGATGCGGGTTCTTTTGGGCTTCTTTTGGCCTCTGTAGACCTCCCTTTATGCAAACCAAACTTTGCTAGATTGTGTTACTCATTGAAAGGTAGTTTCAATTAAAAATTCAATTACACTGTCTTGGGGAGACGGGGCTGACAGTTTTCTTTGAATTTGGCACATTATAGAAAGTTCCAAAGAACCATAAATCTGCTAATTGATTTCTGTACCTGTAATGTTTGATTAGGTGTATTTTATTGTCTTCTTGGTTTTAATTAACCCCAGGCTTGTCAAAGTGCTTCCACTGACAAAGGATGTATGATGAACTGTGATAAACTATTAACGGAGGCTGGCTCTTGTCAGTAATTGCTATCATGCCTAAGAGTTATTAGAAATTAGCATATACACAAAGGGGAAGAGAGAGAGAGAGAGAGACACTCTACTTTTGGAAGCAACCTTTAGTGGCTGCTATAAATCTCTGGTTTGCCCCGTTGTGTGAAAGATACGCCAATGCGAATGACCAGCAGGTCCCACCAAGGATCAATTACTTGCCAGATGTCTTATAAGTATAAAGAATGACAACGTGGGAAGAGTTATGAAGTCTAAGTGTTGAATGTTAAATGGCTACTAATATCACCTAATCAGTTTACAACCAGCCGCTGGTTGCTGTGTCAAGAGGGGAAGAGGCAACGATGGGGCTCAGGCGGGGAACAAGGCAGAATAACAAGCGACCTCACCTGTGAGGAAAATGCATAGTAAAAGGAAGAAGAGAAGAAAGAAGAGCTCACACTGAATGAGTATTGGTCTTGATAGTTTTTGGAATCTCATTCCCTGGTCCTGAATGGGGTAACTGTGCCCCTGAAGGACCAGGTGCGCAGCCTGGGAGTCATTTTGGACTCACAGCTGTCCATGGAGGCACAGGTCAAATCTGTGTCCAGGGCAGCTGTTTATCAGCTCCATCTGGTATGCAGGCTGAGACCCTACCTGCCCGCAGACTGTCTCACCAGAGTGGTGCATGCTCTGGTTATCTCCCACTTGGACAACTGTAATGCGCTCTACGTGGGGCTGCCTTTGAAGGTTACCCGGAAACTACAATTAATCCAGAATGCGACAGCTAGACTGGTGACTGGGAGTGGCCGCCGAGACCACATAACACCTGAAAGACCTACACTGGCTCCCAGTATGTTTCCGAGTGCAATTCAAATTGCTGGTGCTTGACTGATGGCAGCAATTAACCAAGTTACTTTGTCTAGTAAATGTGAACTTGCAAAGGAGATCGACTTTGAGGGCCAATTCATTATTTTTACCCGACCATCTTTTTAGCTGAAGAACAAGCGGAAAGAAATGAAATGAAAAAGACCAGAAAAATCAAGCTATGAAGTAAAGTCAGATTAGATCCCTATATGCTAAGAATCAGGCTCAATCAGTGAAGATAGCTTTGAGACTCTTTCAAATGAAAGTCCTCCCCCTTCTTTTGGTGGGCATCTCTTTAGGCCCCCGTAGGGTTTTTTTTGAAATTGGATTCTATCCAAACGCGATTCCTTAGAGCCATCCTTAGGATTCCCCCCTCGGTAGCGGGTGCGGTTATGAGATTAGAGGTCGGCTGGCAAGCTCTACGGCATGTGGCCTTGAAGACGAAGCTCTGGCTATGGCTCAAGCTTTGCTTTAAACCAGTGGGTATTGCCCCCTTGATATTGAGGGATGATTTCCAATCATCGTGGGAAAGGGAGGTCACTAACGAGGTTCAATCCTGCGGATTGTCTCACCTCTACTTTGAGTCTATGACGTACAATCAAGCTAGAGCTGTGATCTCCCAGAGACTGAGTGACATTGCCAGACAAGAGGACATAGCCCAGGTAAAACCAGGGATGTTCCTAGGGGACCAGATTTATCGGACCATACCAGCCCCCTACCTTGAAGAAATCCACTATGTGGAATACCGTAGACTTCTTACAGCGGCTAGATTAAATGTCCTTGACTCTGCGATATTGTGGGGAAGGTACAGGGGAGTACCATACGCCCAGAGAACCTGTCATTGTGCCATGGGTGTGGTTGAGTCCACCGAACACATTCTCTTGACTTGCCCTTCTTATGCAGAGCTTAGACAAAATTTTATAGACCCACTCCTATGTCAATCTAGCTTCCTATCCGGAGAAAACCAGGTTTTACACTTGCTGAATAACGTTACTAGAGCTATACCTTCCTTGGTGGTCAAATTTCTTTTTTTAGCTTTTAAGCGTCACAAGACTTTAATTGATTGTATTGATATGGGGCTATCTGTTTAGCCCATTTTAGTGTTGGCTAAGTTCTAAAATCTTCCTGGAGCTTTTAACTGTGTATTGACAAATGTACTTTTTTTCTGATGGTCGAATAAAAGGTTGATGAAGTAAAGTGATCTGTTTCTAAGCAGGTTGCAGTCATGTCTGTCTATAATAAGGATATTTTTAAAAATCAAAACACCAACAGGAGAATACCTTTATTAATGCAAGTGAAAATGTTACCAAACAGTCAGACAGACTGTTATGTTTTACAAAAATAGCAAAAAGAAAAGAAACGGGGGAGGGGGCATAGCAGAAAACCCCATGTATGGTATGATTTCAGACATGTAGAAAATGGCATTTCAGTTTTAAAGCAGAAACGTCTACTTTGTGACTCATGAGAGGGTGGAGTATTGGAATTGGGGTTGTGAAAGGGGACCCAAATTACATGTTTGTACTGGGCTCCAAAATGAAATGCGGACCACGGTCACAACTTGATCAATGGCACTTTACTGCAACCTACATACTTCCCAGAGATCCTAATTTAGCAAGTTTTCTTCCCACCTGAAGCAATGGGGGGGGGGGCAAAATCACAAAAAGCTGTTTTTTCAGCTATTTTTATGGAAATACGGCACTGCCAACATGGGGTGCCATATGTCCAGATTTCCCCAGACATTCTCCTGATTTCAGCCCAGCCTGCTTTACGGCAACCCTAATATATGTGCAGCTACAGTCATGCATATTCACTGAACATAATATTCAAAGAGAGGTCATTTTGTTAAGATTTAAGGACCTGCAGGTGAATGAAGAAATGACAGCATCAAGTATGAGCTGATGCACTTTCCGGTTCTGATTACGGTAATTCAAGAGGGTCCTGGAAGCTTCTCTGTGTGAAAGAAGCAAGCAGAAGGTTCATGATGTTTGGGTTATTCCCTCAGAGAAGCTGAGTACAGCTGGCTTAAAGTGGCTCTGTTATCTCTTTAGTCAAGGTCATGCTGACTACAGGGACATGGGTGGCGCTGTGGGTAACACCTCAGCGCCTAGGACTTGCCGGTCGCATGGTCGGCGGTTCGAATCCCCGCGGCGGGGTGAGCTCCCGTCTTTCGGTCCCAGCTCCTGCCCACCTAGCAGTTCGAAAGCACTCTTAAGTGCAAGTAGATAAATAGGTACCGTTTTATAGCGGGAAGGTAAACAGCGTTTCCGTGTGCTGCTCTGATGCCGGTTCACCGGAGCAGCTTCGTCACGCTGGCCACGTGACCCGGAAGTGTCTGCGGACAGCGCTGGCCCCCGGCCTCTTAAGCGAGATGGGCGCACAACCCTAGAGTCTGTCAAGACTGGCCCGTACGGGCAGGGGTACCTTTACCTTTACCTTTATGCTGACTACAGTCAAACCTCGGTTGTCAAACGTCATCTGTTCTGGAAGCCTGTTCAGCTTCCAAAATGTTTGACAACCAAGGCGTGGCTTCCGATTGGTGGCAGGAGCTGCCTGCACTCAAGCGGGAGCCGTGGCGAACGTTCGGCGTCCGAAAAATGTTTGAAAACCGGAGCATTTACTTCCAGGTTTTTGTCGTTCGGGAGCCGAGGTTTTACTGTACAGTGGTACCTCGGGTTAAGTACTTACTTTGTTCTGGAGGTCTGTTCTTAACCTGAAACTGTTCTTAACCTGAAGCACCACTTTGGCTAATGGGGCCTCCTGCTGCTGCCGCGCTGCTGGAGCACAATTTCCGTTTTCATCCTGAAACAAAGTTCTTAAACTGAAGCACTATTTCTGGGTTAGCGGAGTCTGTAACCTGAAGCGTCTGTAACCCGAGGTACCACTGTATAATAATAAGGCCAGAAGGAGCCAGGATTTCTCTTTCTCTTTCTATCCCTCCCTTCTGGTGTGGTGTTCTGTACATAGTATGCTTAGTGTTCAGGTTTAGACTTATTATAAGTTATTGTAAGTTTAAGTGCTGCAACTGGATTTCTTATGGACAGGGCCAATCCTGAACGTTTTGGATTTGCGACCATGCTGCTCATTTGCCTTCAGGAGCAGTAAAGCTCTGCAGGATGAAATACAATTGTTGTTGTTGTTTAGTCGTTTAGTCGTGTCCGACTCTTCGTGACCCCCTGGACCAGAGCACACCAGGCACTCCTGTCTTCCACTGCCTCCCGCAGTTTGGTCAAACTCATGCTGGCAGCTTCGAGAATACTGTCCAACCATCTCGTCCTCTGTTGTCCCCTTCTCCTTGTGCCCTCCATCTTTCCCAACATCAGGGTCTTTTCCAGGGAGTTTTCTCTTCTCATGAGGTGGCCAAAGTATTGGAGCCTCAGCTTCAGGATCTGTCCTTCCAGTGAGCACTCAGGGCTGATTTCCTTCAGAATGGAGAGGTTTGACCTTCTTGCAGTCCATGGGACTCTCAAGAGTCTCCTCCAGCACCGTAATTCAAAAGCATCAATTCTTTGGCGATCAGCCTTCTTGATGGTCCAGCTCTCACTTCCATACATCACTACTGGGAAAACCATAGCTTTTACTATACGGACCTTTGTTGGCAAGGTGATGTCTCTACTTTCTAAGATGCTGTCTAGGTTTATCGCGTAAATACAATTGCCTCCGGTCTATTTTGCCTCTGGTCTAAATACAATTGAAATACAATTACCTCTGGTCTATTTTTGGGGGGAACCCCGCAGTGTGTTTAAGTTTTTACTTTGCTAACTATATGCTGGAGTTCTGCTCTGGATCATACTGAGTAGAATTCCATGACGGCCCTTTGACCGTTCTGCCTGGGGAGACTATTTGGTTGAGCTTGCAAAGGATGTTGGTGAGAGCAGAATGCTAATGCGGTGGGATTTGGATAGAGCCCAGGGTATTCCTGGCCAGACTTGCTTGCCTTTGCCTTTGCCTTTGCCTTTGCCTTTGCCTTTGCCTTTGCCTCCCCCCCTGGGGATGTCTACTAATAGCTCAGCTGCCTACCTCTCCTTTTTGTTTATTTAATGAACAAGCCGATGAGTTATGGGCAGCACAAACTGCATCTAAAGCAGGACAGTCCGAGTTTATTATATTCACATAACTCAAAACACAGCCACATTGATTTCATTTCCACATTCTGTAAATCTTGCAAGTGGATTTAGTGCTGTTGGACGGAAGCTGATCTGACAATATGGAGAATGAAGTTCTGGGGAGGCAAACAAGCAACACAAGGAACTGTATGTCGGGGCAACCTCTCTGCGTAATTATTTCCTTAGGTTTCCCTGTGGGGAGCCATGGAGAGAGAGAAAACAAAGGGGTAAAAAGCATCCTTAAAGGAAGTCCTGCTTCGTCGTTTGGTTTAGTTAGGAGTGTGAACCAACAACAATTCCTTATTTGTACTTCCCAAAAACTCCCAACAAACTATCTCCCCCAAAGTGCCTAAGGAACCTTAAACTGTCATGGAATAGAAGGGCAAGTCTCTGTAGCAACTTTAAAGAACTGGAAGCAGAGAGCAGGACTAAATAAATTAGAGCCGAGCTGAAATTCCTGTCAGGAGGTTTTTCTGATTTTTATTTTTCTCATCCCGCCTGGAAGAATTTTAATAATAATAATAATAATAATAATAATAATAATAATAATAATAAAAAATTTTATTTATATCCCGCCCTCCCCAGCCGAAGCTGGGCTCAGGGCGGCTAACAACAATCAAATAATCCAACATTCTAAAAACATTTCAATTATAAAAATTAATTAAAATCAAATTGATGGCAACCGTTAAGCAAAATTCTGTGCAGGTTGCCAGAGGAGGGAGTCAGGCTGTGCCCTGACCAAAGGCCTGGTGGAACAGCTCTGTCTTGCAGGCCCTGTGGAAAGATGTCAAGTCCCGCAGGGCCCTAGTCTCTTGTGACGGAGTGTTCCACCAGATTGGAGCCGCAGCCGAGAAAGCCCTGGCTCTAGTATTCTCTGAATACTCTCAACTGTTTTGTTTTGTTTTGTTTTGTTTTAGAGGCAGCTACCATCTCTCCATGACAATACCCCAGAACCACAAGCCCAGGGCACCATGGGACAGGCAAAACAGTGGGCAAGAATGGCAACACATTTGCAGCAGCAGAGCATGATAAGAAACAGACTTCAGGAAAAGAGAAAGCTGTGCTATTGCCCCTGCTAACAGTGTGCCCTGCTCCTGAAGAAAAATGGGAGAATTTCTTCTCCCCGTGGAGAAATTCGTTTAAATGACTCTCCCCATCCATGCCAGTGAACGTCTCTGTCCCACAAAGAGCGTGGAGAATTTTGAGAGTCCATTTGTGCACAGCTTAGAATAAATTACGGATAGGTGAGAGTAGCTGTTCTTGCTCTGAAAATCAATGGCACCCCCAAGTGTTATTGACAAACTCAGGCAAACCCTCAAGGGGGACTGATAAGTGCTCATGAAACTAAACTTAAAAGGGTTGCATTCAACAGAGCACTAAAGCGAATGTTCCATCAGCACCGGGATTTTTCCTTGCACAACAGAACATTCTCCCCATCTCTTAGCCTTGCATCTGTTCCGGAGCACAGGGGAGGAGACAGGGGAAAAATCCCCTTGTTCCAGTGTCAATCCTTGCACAACATGTTACTCGAATAACATCTAAACAAACACAAAGACAGACAGACACACACACACACACACACACTGCAGGGGGAAGGGAAGAAAACTACAAGATCTACCACTGCAGTGATACCTCCATTGAGAATTCAGACCCACCAGGTACTTTGCAAAATTCAAGCCAGCTTATTGGTGGTGACTCAAAAACCTGGAGCTAAAAGTGCCATAAAGTGCCCAATTTATGATTTCTACAGTGGACATGAGTCTATGGAGGTGCACGGGATCTACTGGTAGCAGTTGGGAGAAGAGCTGTTGAAAAACTAAGCAAGTACAAATACCTGCTGGAAATGTAAGGAGAAAGAAGGTACCTTTTATCATATGTGGGGGTCATGTAAGTCAATAAAGGCTTTCTGGGAAATGATATATAATGAACTGGGAAAAAAATGAACTGAAAAAAATGTTTGAAATAAGTTTTGTAAAAAACCCCAGAAGCCTTTTTATTAGGAATTTTCGGTACCGACATCCCAAAGGATTAGAAAAGACTATGTTTGCGACAACAGCAGCATGGATACTACTAGTTCAGAGATGGAAAGAAGAAAAAGTCGCTATTAGAGAGGAATGGCAAACCAAGCTGATAGGCTATGTCAAAATGGCAAAACTGACCAGAAAGCTCAGGGACGAAGAAGACGAAAGCTTTAAGAAAGAATGGGAAAAGTTTGTAATTTGTTTAGGGGACCACTGTAAGCAGATGAAAACATTAGCAGGATGAAAACATTACACTTGTAATGTAACAAATACTATGGACAATATGGATAGATATAAAATATAGATTATGAAATAATATGCAGTTGAAAATGCTGACAATGGGATCCATGGAGGGGATGAGGCGGAAGTCTTGAGATTCAGAGAAATCTCTTTGTATGGATATGGATTTATTATTGTTATAAATTTAGATTTGTAAAATCAAATAAAAACGAATTCAGTGAAAAGAAAAGAAAAACGAAGCAATTTCAAGAGGGTCCAATTTACTGGATATATTTTTCACTCTATAAGACGCACCAGACCACAAGACGCACCTAGTTTTTGGAGGAGGAAAACAAGAAAAAAATAATCTGAATGTCAGAAGCCAGAGCAGCAAGAGGGATCGCTGTGCAGTGAAAGCAGTGATCCCTCTTGCTGTTCTGGCTTCTGGGATAGCTGTGCAGCCTGCATTCGCCCCATAAGACGCACACACATTTCCCCTTACTTTTTAGGAGGGAAAAAGTGAGTCTTATAGAGCAATAAATACGGTGTTTTTCAGGAGGGGAAAGTAACCACAGCCCCATCTTGTGGCAAAGGGGTGTGTGAAGAGGCTTAAGGGTGCCACGTTCGGTACACCAGCTATACCTGCTTATCTCAGGGTGCAAGTCCTATTGAACTCAGTCCATGAAAGGCACGGTCTGAATTGCTGGGTGTCTTCCTGGGCCGCAGAAAGCACCCAAGCCCTGGCACAAGAAGAACTAGGAGAAATGTCTTAAGCAGAATGAGAGACGCTGAATATGTATAGCCTGGGCCTCTGTGTTTTGCCAAGATCTAATGCTATTTATTCTCCTTGATTACACATTCCGGCTCTGGCACAAAGGGCTGGAAGGAGCTGCTCTCTTGTGCTAAATAATTTGAACAAATTTCCATTTCAATGCAGCCCGTGATACGTTCTTTCCTCCCGTCCCCCCCCCCTCCGTAAGGAGCTGCACGGAAAGAACTGTGGATCCTTACTCCAGGGAGCGGAGCCCTGGTGGTGCTCCCGAAAGACTTACTGCTGCTCTTTTCTGAATTTATGCCTTTGGAGCGCTGAGGTTTTAGCTTCGCTTTGTCTGTAAATCACAGATGAACAAGGAGGAAAGGTACAAGACCAAAGCAGCATCCAGGAGCCAAGGAGTTGAATTGGTGCAGGCAGGTTCAGGATGAAGCCCCATATTTGTTATGGGTCATTGACAGATCCTTCCCCTCAGCCCCGGTTTCCTATGCGTAAAATAGGAATAGTAGAGCCTTGATTGTTGCTAAAGCATCATTAAAATGTTGTGTATTTTTTTAAAATGAAAACAAAACAGTCTTCTTGCGGTGCTTCTTTGGGTGGCTCTCTCAAGTCTGTATTGCGATGCTTTAGTTTTGAGAGGTCCTACCTACAAATGGTCCTACCTTGGAGGCAAGAGACTGGGCTCAGTATAGCCTCAGTGGCTCGGAGCACCTTCCATCAGCTTCGGCTGGTGGCCCAGCTATACCCCTAAAAAACCCAAAACAGTCTTCCTGCGGTGCTTCTTTGTGTGGCTCTCTCAAGTCTGCATTAGGATGTGTCAGGGAACTGACATCGGAGCGAGAGGCGAAGGGGAGGCTCCCAGATGCTGCTGGCGAAGGACCCAGCAGCAGGGGGAGAAACAGCTCAGTAGAGGGGGAAGCCAATCAGCGCAACACCAGGGATGAAGGGGGGCAGACGGGGGAATTGGAGAGAGGGCTCCAGGACTCTTCACTGGACATCAGTGAGGAGAGCCCAGGTCCTCCGCTACCCACGCCTTCCCTGCGCAGAAGACTCCCGCGCAGAGAGAGTAGGAGGAGACTGGGTGTCAAACAACTTTTATGTTGGAAGAGGTTCAAGAAACGCCCACTGACGGATTCTGCCAGTGACTGAGGCAGCCACTATGAGAAGGAGCTGTGCAGTCAGAAAGTTTTAACAAGGCAAATTAGCCGAGAAAGGCACCAGTTTACGCACGAGTAACTCATACCTATTACAGGATGCCTTAGTTTTGAGAGGTCCTACCTACAAATGGTCCTACCTTGGAGGCAAGAGACGGGGCTCAGTATAGCCTCAGTGGCCCGGAGCACCTTCCATCAGCATCGGCTGGTGGCCCAGCTATGCCCCTATCTGGACAGGGATAGACTAACTACTGTTGTCTATGCTCTGGTAACCTCATGGTTAGATTACTGCAATGCGTTATACGTAGGGCTGCCTATGAAGACAGTTTGGAAACTTCAACAGGTGCAGAATTCAGGTTGCTCACCGGAGCAAGATGGTTTGAGCATGTTACACTGATCCTGGTCCAACTGCACTGGCTACTCAAAGTGCTGGTTTTGGCCTATAAAGCCTTAAATGGCTCAGAACCACAATACCTCAAGGACCGCCTCTTTCCATATGAACCTACCCAGACCCTGAGATCATCTTCTGAGGCCCTCCTTCGTTTGCTTCCTCCTTGAGAGGTCCAGAGGGTGGCAACACAAGAACGGGGCCTTCTCTGCAGTGGCTCCCCATCTGGGGAATGCTCTCCCCAGGGAAGTTCACCTGGCGCCTTCATTAGACACCTTTAGGTGCCAGGCAAAAACGTTCCTTTTTAACCAGGTTGATCTGATCGACATCCTATGCCTTTTTAAAATGTGGATATTTGGGGGGGGGGCTATTGGGTTTTTATTTTTATTATGTATTTTGTGATTTTATATCTTGATGATGATGATAATTTATTATTTATACCCTGCCCATCTGGCTGGGTTTCTCCAGCCACTCTGGGCAGCTTTCAACACAATATTAAAATACAGTGGTACCTTGGGTTACATACGCTTCAGGTTACAGACTCCTTTAACGCAGAAATATTACCTCGGGTTAAGAACTTTGCTTCAGGATGAGAACAGAAATCGTAGAGTGGCGGTACAGCGGCAGCAGGAGGCCCCATTAGCTGAAGTGGTGCTTCAGGTTAAGAACAGTTTCAGGTTAAGAACGGACCTCCAGAACGAATTAAGTACTTAACCCGAGGTACCACTGTACAGTAATGCATCAAACATTAAAAGCTTCCCTAAACAGGGCTGCCTTTTATTCTGTCAACTGCCCTGAGACCCCCAGTATAGGGCAGCGTATAAATTCACTATGTAATAATAATAATAATAATAATAATAATAATAATAATAATAATAAAAAATCTCCTTCAACCAAGTGATCCCAGCCACTCTCCCACATCTCTCTTTAACCCCTTTGCTTCTGTGCTGACTTCTGTGCTGAGTTTAGTGGAGCTCCTGCCAGCTTTCCCAGGATCCCTTGGCCCTCGCCACCAGCGGGCAGTGATTTGATGCCGGCCTTGATTTCCTCCTCCTGCGCCAGGTACTCCATGGCTCTGGCTTTGCTACTACATTCTTCTGCTCATGTTACCCAAAGGAGGCTCAAGGAAAGGATGTTCTGAGCAGGAAGAAGAATTCCAGGACGGAGTGCTTACCCAAGTTTCAGTTTCTGTGGAACGAGCCTGCCGGAGAGTGGCTGGCTGTTTGTGCACATAAGGATCGCAAAACAACAACAACCAATAATTAATGGACATTTCATGGCAAGAGCCTTGGGATAGATGGATCAGTCTGTTTTTTCGTTCATATCAATTCTGCATGCGTTCTTTCTTAATTCTGTTCTCCTCCAGTGCTCTTCCATTTCCACACCAGTCTGCAATTATCTTTTAAAACCTCACGAAAATGAATTATTTTTCATTCATAAAATCGGCATTTTTGTGTGCATTTTGTCTTAAAATGCACATTTTGGTTTGCAACGATGGAAGGATAACCGTGCTCCTTCTTTTAACTGTATTCCAGTCTGCTTTAGATCAAAGCTCAATTTCTTCTGTGTGGATGTCTCTCTCTGCCTTTCTCTCCTTGCCATAGGAAATGCTACCTTAAGAAATACCCTTTTGCAGAGCTTGGAAGACTGCTAATGCTATATTTTCCCCTATCAACTTGAGATGCTTCTGCAGAATGATTGGCTTACGCTTTAGATCAGGCTGCGATCAATAGCAAGCCTTTGCCAGCTTCTTATTAATTGAGTCTTATGCTTAGAGTCCTGGCAATATTGATTTTAACAGTAAGTTCAGCTGAAATTTGGGAAGCATTTATTTGAAGTCTGAAAAATAAGAGGAGAGAACATTGCCTTATTGGGTCGACTTCATTTCCAGCAGATTACACGCTAGTAATTGCATGTGTCCAGTCACTTTCATTGCTTGTAGTCCTAATAAAAATGCTTTGAAGCCTTTTAGATTTCCCTTTGTAGGGTGAGTCTGCCCTCACCTTAGAACACAGCCAGAGGGACGCATATTCAGCATAAAAGCATGGTCACTTCTCTTTAGGTTAGGGTGCCATTTAAATTCTATTCCTTAAATAATAATAATAAAATACTGGCCCGAGAAATACCAACCACTCATAGGGTCCATTAATATCTCATGGGCTTATCCAAAAACCAGGACATTTTCTGCAGAACAAGGGGTGCTTCATTAAGGAACAAGAAAGAAGCAGCAAAAAGCAGTGGTGTAGCGTGGGTTGTCAGCACCCGGGGCAAGGCAAGTAATTTGCGCCCCCTAACCCGTGGATTTGCGCCCCCTAATCCTAACCCCCAGATGTTGCGCCCGGTGCGGCCGGCCCCCCCTGCACCCCCCACACTACGCCACTGGCAAAAAGAGTGGAGCACTGGGAAGCAAGCACTACTTAGTTTTACTGATAAGTGGGGGCCCTGCAATAAAATGTTGCAGTGTGGAGAGCTTCTGTTCAGGGTTCCAGTCACTCTATTCCAGCATCCCTTTCACTCCTGGTTTTGTGCCAGGGAACGTTTCTTTAAGACACCCGAGCTCTGCAGTCACAAAGCCTTCCGAGCAATCAAATCATGTAACTCCCATCACTTTTGCGTTAACAATCGGAGTCCTTCCTTGAGATACCCCGCTTGCCAGGCAGCGGTGGAGCAAGCCGATTGGGCACCTGGGGTGGCACGAGTGCCCTGTGCCCTGGGGCAGCCGCCCACGGGGCGGGGCGAGCTGTGTTGACATGCAGAGGGCTGGGAGGCCAGTTGGCAAGCTCCAGCTGGACCGTTTCCTTCCAGCCGTCCCACTGAGAAGACCATCGGCCTCTGCTCCGATGTAAATCAGCGACCCGGGCTTCAAAGCCAAGGCACACTATCAGCAGAGCAAACTGTGCACACAGAATAGGTGTGAGGCTTGTGGAAGCATACTACAACTACAGATTTATTAATCATAAATCAGGACAAAGAAACATGTTGTCTCTCTCTCTCTCTCTCTCTCTCTCTCTCTCTCTCTCTCTCTCTTGTCTTCTCAGAGAGAACAGGAAAAGCAAAAGCTATACACAACGGAAGTTCCCAGCAAGCTGTGCTGGAATGTAAACAGACCTGTGACACGCAACAGTTCCACACGTCTGCTCCTTAAGGTGGAACGGAAATCTCAACAAGCTGGGGCAGGACGCTCCGCAGGGCCTCTGAGGTGTCTGCCTGCCTCCTCCCATTCAGCCGCCCTACAGCTGAGGGGGAGGCTGTGGGCGGACCGTTTGGGGCAGCACGGAGCCTGCGGGTGCCCAAGCCGCTGCATCACTCCCAGGAGAGATGTGTGGCTCGGGTGCGCTGCAGGCCCCACAGTGAGTGCTGCCAGGCATTCTGCCACCCCCCTCAGTGGTGACACCCGGGGTGACCCGCCCCCATCACACCCCCTTCCTCCACCCCTGCTGCAAGGAAAAGACTGGATGCTCTTCCCATCTCTGCATTGCCTTCCTGGCCATGTTTGACTTTTGCCCATTGGTTGTGCCAGGCACTCAAGGCCACCTGGGGTCAAACACCTTGAATATGGAGGATGCTGCCAATATTCTTTTGTTCCCACTCTGGCCACCCAAGGATGGTGCATCTACACTTAGTGACTTGACCTGCATGAATGAGACTCTTTCTAATTGGTTAGCTAGTTCTTCAGATTGAAGCCAGCACCAGTCAGGAAACCCAGAATATGGCCGATCCAAGCAGGGCTTGAAGTTAGCTCCAATCGACTGGTTGTCAGAAATTACAGGCAGGTTAGCACAACGTCTGTTTTGCGTAAATTGGCGAGAAGCATTACTAAAGAAAATTACCGAGCCTATAGAAGAAAAAGCCCTGCTGAAGAAGAATCAGCATGACTTCTGTCAGTGTTCCTCCAGTCTCATTAATCCTTTAAAGTTTGGGAGTATCAATGAGTATAGGGGTAGGGGACTATATGTGTGCCAAGACTGGTTGAACTACATTTCCTGTTCTCCTCCTCCACACCCACCATAGCAAATTCTCTTTACTTAAAGCAAACTGATGACAATTTATTGTGATTACTGGGAAATGCATCGTAACTTCTGATTAAAGGTAAAGGTACCCCTGACTGTTAGGTCCAGTCACGGACGACTCTGGGGTTGCACGCTCATCTCACTCTATAGGCCGAGGAAGCTGGCGTTTGTCCACAGACAGCTTCCAGGTCATGAGGCCAGCATGACTAAGCCGCTTCTAGCATATTAGAGCAGTGCACGGAAACACTGTTTATCTTCCCGCTGGAGCAGTACCTATTTATCTACTTGCACTTTGACGTGCTTTTGAACTGCTAGGTGGGCAGGAGCAGGGACCGAGCAACAGGAGCTCACCCAATCGCGTGGGGATTCAAACCGCCGACCTTCTGATCGCCAAGCCCTAGGCTCTGTGGTTTAGACCACAGCACCACCCACGTTCCCACAACTTCTGATTAGGCTGCTGTTAAGCATGTGGATTAGCAATTGCACCCTCTCACTCAGAAAGCTGAGCTGCTGCAAAGCCAGTGCTGTTTGGAGTGAGAAGGCCCTTGCTCAGTGGACTCCCACCGAGTGGCTCTGTGGTCTAAACCACTGAGCCTCTTGGGCTTGCCGATTGGAAGGTCGGTGGTTTGAATCCCTGCAACAGAGTGAGCTCCCGTTGCTCTGTCCTGGCTCCTGCCAACCTAGCAGTTTGAAAGCACACCAGTGAAAGTAGATAAATAGGTATCACTGTGGCAGGATGGTAAATGGCATTTCCATGCACTCTGCCTTCTGTCACAGTGTCCCATTGGACCAGTAGCACTTCAGGCCTGCTGGCCACATGACCCAGAAACCTTTCTGTGGACAAACGCTGGCTCCCTCGACCTGAAAGTGAGATAAGCGGCACAACCCTATAATCACCTTTGACTGGACTTAACTGTCCAGTGGTCCTTTACCTTTACCTTACCACATAGGTACCACATAGGGGGAAAGTGGAATGAATTTTATTCAGAATAGCAGTTTAGTTTGGATCAGCCCTAGAATGCCCCACCATACATGAATTCATCTGCAGCAAGCATATTGTTATGAATTTGGGGGGGTGGGGCAGAAAGCAGACCATGTGTGAGACCCTTCTAAGCCCTGGATTGAGCAAGTGTTAAATATAAGCCAGGCTATCTTCCTGTGTTGTGGTGATTGCCTGGGTGATGGGCCATTAAGGGGAACAAAGCAAGGGGGCTCTGTGCGAGACAGCAAATGACTGGAGCCCCTCCTTTGACTCCTGGATAGTTAGGACACAGCCTGAGTTTAGAGTTGCCACGAGGTGAGCTAGAAGAAAAGCAGCAAGCTGGAGAGAGAGCCATGCCTGATTTCTGCTGGTATCTAAGGCCAGAAGAAAGACCCTCTTTGGGGGTTAATGCTGTGGACCTCTCCATCGTAGGCTCAGGTTGTATATGTGTGTAAATAAACCACGTATCCTGAAGACACCACACTCTCCTCTGTGCCTCATTGCAAAAGGAATCTCGCGCTGCTAGGAGATTGGGATATATTGCTTTTTGAAAATGTGGCATTTGAGGAATGCAATGGACACCAAAACACAAGGAGGAAAAAAGGAGGATCTTGCACTGCCACTCCTGCACAGGGAACGGCAGCGGCGGTGGCAGGCAGCGGCAGCAGCAGGAGCAAGAGTTGAATTCCCATTTAAATAAAATGCCAAAAGGCCGTCAGTGGAAGTGACATTTATGGTGTTACTACAAATGCATTCAGTGGGAAAGCTGAGTAGCAGGAGCAGGAGCAGGGGGGAGAACAAGCTGTAGTGAAAACTGCCATCTGTATATTGTGCCCCGTTTTTAATATTCTGTATTCTCATAAAAAGTGTTGTTTCTGTCACCATTCAATCTCACAAACTCACACGGAACACTGTTAAAAGTCAGCAGTGTGTGAAATGGTATTTTAAAATAAATGAAACCGGCTCGCGGAGCTGCGGAGGAATATTGCAATGCTGGGGTGCTGACAGACAGGCACTGAAAAGTAACAACCGTTATCATCTTAAAGCAAAGCGGATTAAATAAAACCCACAGCTACTGGTGCATTACCAAGTCTGATATTGACACAGCTGCTGGGGTGGTTATTTTTCATTGTCTCATCAAGACAAAGCATCACGGGATATCAATCTTCCCTCTGTCAGGCCAAGCCTGGTATAAAGTTATTTTCCCTCCTTGTTGTTGTTTACATTTTCATTATATTCCTTTTATCTCAGCAGCCAGCAATTTGGGGAGGGCGGGAGGGCGTCCGGGGGCAGCTCGAAATTGTGCACTGGCCGCCAGGACCGCTCTGCTGGGGGTGCAACATTCGTGTGTGTGTGTGTGTGTGTGTGTGTGTGTGTGTGTGTGTGTTTCCCCTCACCCACCGCTGGCAATTCTTCAGAGAATGTTGGTCGTTATTCTTGTGTTTTGGTGAGAGATTAAAATCTGTGCGAGGATGAGCTGAGAGGTGGGATGGAAGTTACAAATTGCTTCTTTTGCATCTATCCGCTAGAGATGAGGTTGGTCGCACGTTGGAAAATTCTTGCTCCCTCGAGGCTAAAAACAGCTGAGAAATATGATTAATGGACACCCCCCACCCTCCCGGACGACATATTCTGTAGCGGACTTGCCTTTTCCCGTAACCAGCTTCGGTTTCCAATGAGCTTGGCTGGCCTAGGAAATGTAATTCAGCTTGTAGTGAATTATTTCTTAGCTTGCATTTGTTTGCTGTCGCACATTTTCCGTTCTTCTGCACATGTGAGGCGTCTTGACGGGTTGATTACAGCTGAGGTGGTGGGGCCTCTCCTCCCCATTTAACCATAGGTGAAATTCACAAGGCCTTGCTTAAATGGGCAGAGGCCAGCAGGTCTCAAACTTTCCACTTGGGATGGCGAAAGAACGAGGTGGATCCACCAGAGACAAAGTGGTGGTGCCAAAGCAGAGCCGGTCACAAAGCGGTGCAAGAGTTTGGCATAATTGTCTTCCGACATCTCATCCATCCTTAGGTAAAGGGACCCCTGACTGTTAGGTCCAGTCGCGGACAACCCTGGGGTTGCGCGCTCATCTCGCTCTATAGGCCTAGGGAGACTGCATTTGTCCACAGACAGCTTTCGGGTCATGTGGCCCACATGACTAAGCCGCTGCTGGCAAAACCAGAGCAGCGCATGGAAATGCCGTTTACTTTCCTGCCGGAGTGGTACCTATTTATCTACTTGCACTTTGACGTGCTTTCGAACTGCTAGGTTGGCAGGAGCTCACCCCGTCGCAGTGATTCGAACTGCCGACCTTCAGATCAGCAAGCCCTAGGCTCAGTGGTTTAGACCACAGCGCCTTTGTTGTTGTTGTTGTGGTTGTTGTTGTTTAGTCATTTAGTCATTTAGTTGTGTCCGACTCTTTGTGACTCCATGGACCAGAGCACGCCAGGAATGCAATGGACACCAAAGTCTTCCACTGCCTCCCGCAGTTTGATCAAACTCATGCTGGTAGCTTCGAGAACACTGTCCAACCATCTCGTCCTCTGCCGTCCCCTTCTCCTTGTGCCCTCCATCTTTCCCAACATCAGGGTCTTTTCCAGGGAGTCTTCTCTTCTCATGAGGTGGCCAAAGTATTGGAGCCTCAGCTTCAGGATCTGTCCTTCCAGCGAGCACTCAGGGCTGATTTCCTTCAGAATGGAGAGGTTTGATCTTCTTGCAGTCTATGGGACTCTCAAGAGTCTCCTCCAGCACCATAATTCAAAAGCATCAATTCTTCGGCGATCAGCCTTCTTTATGGTCCAGCTCTCACTTCCATACATCACTATTGGGAAAACCATAGCTTTAACTATACAGACCTTTGTCAGCAAGGTGATAGCTCTGCTTTTTAAGATGCTGTCCCTTAGAAATTGCTAAATTCTTTGCCCATCCATTTCTCTTGTGGCAAGGAGTGCCTCTGCGCTGCTTTCCTCAAACTAACTGCAGACATTTGCTCTGGATGCCTTGTGGCAGCCTCCCTGGTTTAGGCAGAATCATGGAAGGGCAGATGTTAGTCATCTGCAGAGCTCCATCTGACTGAGATGATTCAGAGAGAGGGGGGTAGACCATGGTTGTCATCCACGTACTGGTCGCATTGTGCTCCGATCCCTGAAACGTCATGCTGGCTACCTCACAGACCTGATTACCCAGCGGCTTGGTAAAGGTAAAGGTAAAGGTACCTCTGACGATTAGATCCAGTCACAAATGACTCTGGGGTTGTGCGCTCATCTTGCTCTATAGGCTGAGGGAGCTGGCGTTTGTCTGCAGACAGCTTCCGGGTCATGTGGGCAGCATGACTAAGCCGCTTCTGGCGAACCAGAGCAGCGCATGGAAACACCGTTTACCTTCCCACCAGAGCGGTACCTATTTATCTACTTGCACTTCGAGGTGCTTTCGAACTGCTAGGTTGGCAGGAGCAGGGACTGAACAACGGGGGCTCACCCCGTCGCGGGGATTGGGGGGGAGGGGCAAGCCAGGGCCAGATTTAGGTTTCATGAGGCCCTAAGCTACTGAAGGTAATGGGACCCTTTATATGTCCAGCTGTCCTTTGTCAATAACAAATCATCACTGTTTTTTGAGTTGAATATATGCTATATGGTAATTTATGGACCTAATAGGTACCTAAAGCCATTTACACATGCAGAATGTAGGCACCCTATATATAGAAATGAGCAAACCAGTGATATTTGAGAGAGCAGGCTAGCAGGCAGGGCCCATTACTTATATCATAGGAGCCTACACAACACAAAACACTGTTGCTGTATGTAGGTTTTATTTTATTTGTTCTTTATCTTATATTTTGGAAATGTACATCCAGCTTTTGGGGGCCCTAAACTATAGCTTGTTTAGCTTATACATAAATCCGGCATGCTATAAATCCATATGCTATATGGCAGGGATGTCCAATAGGTAGATCGTGATCTACTGGTAGATTGTGAGGGGTCTGTGGTAGATTGCAGGGAAACCCCCCCTCACCCCCCCAAAAAAAGCTCAACAACTTTGTTAGATCGCTGCCAGTTTTTTTAATAGTAGGAGTAGATCTCTTGTCTCTTGAAAGTTGGACATGCCTGCTATATGGTAATTTATGGACCTAACAGGTATCTAAAGCCATTTGCACATAACAAAATACATGTATGTATTTTATCAAAGTTATTGTTGAACTTATCTTATATTTTGGAAATGTACATCCAGTTTTTTCCTTTAAATTTTTTTGGGCCCCCCAAGAGAATGGGGCCCTAAGCTATTGCTTGTTTAGCTTATAGGTAAATCCTGCACTGGGACAACTTGAAACCCTGCAATACCTCCCAGCACAACTGCCAAGAAGTCGGATTGCTGTTCTCCAATGCCTCACTCTGATAACAGTCATACAGGTCAAGTGTATCTACTTGCACCGGTGTGCTTTTGAACTGCCAGGTTGGCAGGAGCTGGGACCAAGCAACGGGAGCTCACCCCATCGCAGGGATTTGAACCGCCAACCTTCTAATCGGCAAGCCCAAGAGGCTCAGTGGTTTAGACCACAGCGCCACCTGTGTCCTATCTTATCCTACAACAATATAGCCATCTGCTCACTTTGTGTAAGACTGCCAGAATTGTCTGCCTGGATCAAAGGAAAGGCTCAGCTACCTTTTGCTTTCCCACCAGCCAGGAAGCGCAGGAGCAGAACCATAGAGGTGATGACCCCATGTTTGTACCCAGCGTTCTGATATGTAGAAGCTAATCTCCTCTGAATCACTTAGCTTTCATATATATATTCTGTTTTACAATTTAAAATACTCATTTTACATCTTTAAGATACCAGTGACTTCTTTTCTTCTCTTTCCATGGTTTATTTTGCATGTCATAAATCCCTGCATATTTTACAAAAACTATACCAATCAGTAATCCATTATTACATCCATCTAAACTTATTAACACTGTTAAATTTATCTTAACGCTGTCAACCGTTTCAGCTGTACACTGTTATTTCCCATATATTCAACAAATGTTTCCAATCTTCTCTAAAAGTATGCTCCTCTTGTTCTCTTATTCTGTATGTTAAGTCTGCAAGCTGCGCATATTCTGTCAACTTAAGTTGCCACTCTTCTTTAGTTGGGACCCCGTTCGTTTTCCATTTTCGAGCTAACGAAACACGGACCACAGTAGTGGCATATAGAAATAACCTTTTTGACACCTGGGAATTTCAGTCTGAACAGAAAGGACTCTGGTTTGTCTGAATCACTTAGCTTTCATAGCTGCCCCCTACTGATAGGCCTATGCCTTGATAAACGACTAACCCTTTCTTAAAGCCATCTAAGTTTGTGATCATCGCATCTTTGGTGCATTCTGCTAGCAGAACTTGGCTTGGAAGAAAAGCACCTGGGGTAATGTGAAGGTTCAGCTTCTCTCACCGGTGCACCAGTTTCGATCCGAAAAGCACCCCGCAATACTCTTTGCTTTATATAACGATGGGGTAGACGAGTGTACAGCTTCTGTGGCGTTTGGCCTCTTTACTGGAAAATCTAAAATATTTCATCCTCCATATGCACAAATTCACTGCAGATGGTGACAGCAGCCACGAAATTAAAAGACACCAGCTTCTTGGGAGAAAAGCAATGACAAACCTAGATAGCATCTTAAAAAGCAGAGACATCACCTTGCCGACAAAGGTCCATATAGTTAAAGCTATGGTTTTCCTGAGAGCTGGACCATAAAGAAGGCTGATTGCTGAAGAATTGATGCTTTTGAATTACGGTGGTGGAGGAGACTCTTGAGAGTCCCATGGACTGCAAGAAGATCAAACCTCTCGATTCTGAAGGAAGTCAGCCTTGAGTGCTCACTGGAAGGACAGATCCTGAAGCTGAGGCTCCAATACTCTGGCCACCTCATGAGAAGAGAAGACTCCCTGGAAAAGACCCTGATCTTGGGAAAGATTAAGGGCACAAGGAGAAGGGGACGACAGAGGACGAGATGGTTGGACAGTGTTCTCGAAGCTACCAGCATGAGTTTGACCAAACTGCGGGAGGCAGTGGAAGACAGGAGTGCCTGGCGTGCTCTGGTCCAGGGGGTCACGAAGAGTCGGACATGACTAAATGACTAAACAACAACATGCACAAATGAATAGTGGCTGCAGGCACAAGGCAGCGGTAAGGATTCCTTGCAGAAGTACCATTTGTTGCCTCAGCTCACAAACTTCTCCTTCGTCTGTAAAACTCTTAGATTCCTCTGAAGACGAATACCCAGAAGAGGTGGATGTGATTGCTGAAATCCCACTCCAAATTGTTAAGGAGGCAGCGGCTGTGCCTTGATTTCTCCAGCTGACAACTGCAGTCCCTGTGGGGGGTTGGCTCCCAATCTGCTCTCTTCCTTTCCCTTCCATGCTTATATGCCTGGCTTTCCCCCTCCTCTTATTGTTCTGTGGTGTTGCCAGATGCAGAGCACAGGGTACCGCGGTTGCATACAATATACACGATGTTCGCATTTGATCAGGGCTGCTTTTGCCCCATTGCTTCTTTCCCCCTGAAAGTTTCACAATTTCCCCCCTCCCCAAAAAAGTTTGTTAGTTTTCTCTTATAACACACAGGCAAAAACACAAAAGAAAAACATGACATTTAACACAACATAAAAACTTAACAACAATAAAAACACACAAAATAAAAGAAGATTTTTCTCTTCATATTCCCTGGTGTATTTACACTGCTAAAAGACTTTCTCGACACCCTAAAATCTGAATTTCATCATATCACATATTTAACAGTTCCCAATTTCATATTTATAACATCCATATCTTCTTTCATTACATACTTCTTAACCTTAATTCCAGTTGTAATCCATAATAATCTTTATTATTAATCTTTTTCTATCCCTTAGCCTAATCTGTTACTTCTAGGGATTTCTTAATTATCTTATATTACAATATTTCACTAAATATTCTTTAAATTTCTTCCAGTCTTCTTGTGTTTCCTCCTCTTTCTGGTCACGGATTCTTCCAGTCAGGTCAGCCAGCTCCAAAAAGTCCATCATCTTCATCTGCCATTCTTCTATTGTCGGTATTTCTTGCGATTTCCAATTTTTGGCTAATAAAAGTCTTGCTGCTGTAGTGGCATACATTTTTAATCGCAATGGGCAACAGGGTAAGCAAACCCTGTGTATTATTTGGCAAGGTTATTACCGTATTTTTCGCTCTATAGGGCGCACTTTTCCCCCTCCAAAAATTAAGGGGAAATGTGTGTGGAGCGAATGCAGGATCCTTGGCTTCAGCGATAGCAACGTGAAGCCAGGAGAGTCTGCTCGGGGGGTAGCAGGAAGGCGGTGCACCGCCTTTGCGCTGCTCCCCGACCTGGTTTTGAGGCTGGCGGTGGCGGAAAGCAGCGCCTCCCCCCACCTCCTGCAAAAGCACGCAAAAGCTGCACGCTCTTTAAAGGCTGTGAGGCTTCTGCTGGCTTTTCTACGGGGGGGGGGGAGAGGAATTCCCCGTTCTCGTAGAAAAGCCCACAGGAGCCGCACATCCTTTAGCCGCTCTTGGGAGCTTTTCCCCGAGGAGGGACAAGGGACTGACTGGCCGTGTCAGTCCCTTCTCCCTCTGGGTCGAAAAGCCTGCAGGAGCCTCACGCGGCTCCTGTGGGCTTTTGCGGGAGAATTCCCCCACCTCCCGCAAAAGCATGGAGAAGGTCTGGGAGCAGCGCACAGGCTGCCTGCAGTCTGGGAGCAGCGCACAGGCTGCCTGCAGCCTGTCCGCTGCTCCCAGAGCTTGGGGGGGGGATCATATTTTTCCCCTTGATTTCCCCCTCTGAAAACTAGGTGCGCCCAATGGTCAGAAAAGAGCAAAAAATACGGCATTTGGCAAGGTTCCTTCTCCCCTGGCCTGCAATCCAAACCCTGGAGGGAGGGGGAGAGAGAGAGAGAGAGACATATCCAAGTTCACTTTATCTCTGAAGAGGGATTTGAATCTGGGTCTCCCGACTGCAGGCCAGTATTGTCACACTGGCTCCATTCTGCCTGGTCTCAAAAAGAAGAAGCTTAGCAGTCGCAACTCACATTAACTAGGGGAAAGTCTACAGTGTTGATTCTATAAGGTAAAAAGGTAAAGGACCCCTGGATGGTTATGTCCAGTCAAAAGTGTCTATGGGGTTGCGGCACTAATCTTGCGGCACTAATCTCTCACTCTGTCATCCTCCCCCACCCCAGCAAAACACTGAGGGGCAGGCCCACCCCATTTCTCCTTGCAAGGATGTGCAAAACTGGGGGGGGGGGGAGGGAGCTGCTGCTTTGTTTCCACATTCATTTTCCTTCCAGTATGTTTCCATTATAAAAGTAAAGGTAAAGGGACCCCTGACCATTAGGTCTAGTCGTGACCGACTCTGGGGTTGCGGTGCTCATCTCGCTTTACTGGCCGAGGGAGCCGGCGTACAGCTTCCGGGTCATGTGGGCAGCATGACTAACCCGCTTCTGGCAAACCAGAGCAGCGCACGGAAATGCCATTTACTTTCCCGCTGGAGTGGTACCTATTTATCTACTTGCACTTTGCCGTGCTTTCAAACTGCTAGGTTGGCAGGAGCAGGGACTGAGTAACGGGAGCTCACCCCATCACGGGGATTCGAACCACCAACCTTGTGATCGGCAAGCCCTAGGCTCTGTGGTTTAACCCACAGCATCACTTGCATCCCTTTATGTTTCCACTATGCTTTGCCTTATGTGCAAATAAAAGAAGTATTAAAAAGAAATAACGAGTCTCCAGGGCTCCTTCTCTCACCCAAAGTAGGAAAGGATCAAAGAACTAAACTAAGCAAAAGGTTTCTTTCTTTCTTTCTTTCTTTCTTTCTTTCTTTCTTTCTTTCTTTCTTTCTTTCTTCTGTTCACCCCCATGGAAACAGCTGGGAGGAGTCTGCTACTGACTAAATTGTTAGCCACCTTCCGAGTGTCCCTCCCTTGCTCCCACGCTCTCCTCTCTCCAACATATCAGAGATGTTTATTAAGAGATGACAAGTCTATCAGGCCTCATAAGCAGCCTTCACAAGGAGGAGATCTTACACCCAGAGAGGATCATCAATCTTCTCCTTGCTCTGCTCTCCTGAACAACGGAGAGCCTACCAGCCTCCCCCCTCCGCCCTCGCCCCTCGCTGCACACACGGCAAGAGATGTTGTTTGCAAGAAGAAAATCAGGGTGCTTGGAGCAGAGCAGAGACACACACCCCCCCGAGTTTTGATTCTCAACGCCTAAAATGTGCTTATTTGCATCTGCTAAGGCAAAACTCTTTTGTTTCTGTGTTGTTCATCCAAGGCCTGGGCCCCCTTCTGTGTTACCCTTCCTCCTAGTCCACAACATCGGAGACAACTCCTAGGGGCTGAGGTCTTTGTCCCCCCTATAAAATATTTGAGGGGGTCAGCCCCCCGCCTCCATTGCCATTCAAATGATGTGTGTGGACTGTATCTTGTGATCGATTATGCGGGGTGGGGCTTACCTCCCCCCACCAATATTTTATTTAAGTTGGCACCCCTGGTGCAGAGGATAAGCTAAGATCTCTCTCTCTCTCTCTCTCATTTTTTATTTATGATTTTCAGTTTTATACATTCCAATAGTTTTACAATCATTTTAACATTTCAAAACTTGACTTCCTTTCCCCCTTTTCTGCGGTTCCTTCAATTTATTTTTAATATTTTCTGCATATTCAAATTATTCATGTATTTTACCATTCATTTACCATTCATTCATTTACCATAATCATTCTTTTACCATTCATTCATTTATTCATCTACTTTAAATATATACTCTTATAAAATTGCAGGTTATTACAATAATCCTGCCAATGTTCTATTTGTTTGAAGTTTGTTTGTAAATATTCCACAATTATTTCCATTCTTCTACAAAAAGTTTGTTATCTTGATTTCTTATTTTTCCAGTAAGTTTCGCCATTTCTGCATAAGTTTTTGAAATTTTTTGAAATTTACGGCATGTAATGCCCTAAGAGAGAATATTATGAAAATGATTTACAGGTGGTACATGACACCAGTCAAGCTTGCAAAAATCTATCATTTGCCCGATAACAAATGTTGGAAATGTAAAGAAACTGAAGGTACATTCTTTCACCTTTGGTGGATGTGCCCAAGGATTAAGGCTTTCTGGGAAATGATATATAATGAACTGAAAAAGGTATTTAAATATAGCTTCTTGAAGAAACCAGAGGCCTTCCTCCTGGGCATAGTCGGCCAATTGGTGTCAAAGAAGGATAGAACTTTTTTTATGTACGCTACAGCAGCAGCAAGAATACTCATTGCAAAGTATTGGAAGACACAAGATTTACCCACTCTGGAAGAATGGCAGATGAAGCTGATGGACTATATGGAACTGGCAGAAATGACAGGAAGAATCCGCGACCAGGGTGAAGAGTCGGTGGAAGAAGATTGGAAGAAATTTAAAGACTATCTACAGAAATATTGTAAAATTAATGAATGTTAGAATGATGTTGGATAGAAATTAAGTGGTTTCCAGCTGTAATGCTTTAAGGGAAGATGAAAAATGGGTTGTTAATAGGGAAAAAATCTAATGTTATTATTTTAAGACCAAAGATTAGGATAAACAAAGAGGGTAAGGATTTGCTGAGCCAACAAATTGAACTGGAATACAAAAAAGGGAGGTATGAGGAGGTCCGGGAAACAAGTTAAGGAAAATAAGTAATAGAAAAATGGAGTGGTTTTTTTTTTAATTATTTTTTTATTTTTATTTTTTGTTTTTCATTTTGTATTGTAATATTTTTTTAAAAAAATCTTAATAAATATCCTATAAAATTAAAAAAAAAGTTTTTGTATCCATTCTTCTTTGGCTGGGACGTTTTCTTCTTTCTATTTTTGGGCAAGTAACATTCTTGCTGCTGTAGTCGCATACGTGAATACGTTTCTATACAGTTTGGGTAGTTCTCAACCAAAGGATACAGTGCAAACTTAGCTGCTTAGAAACCAAAAAGTAGGTTTGGTCTTCAGCTGACTTTTAAGTTCAGCTGAAGCCTGCAGTGTAGTTATAGAAAACTGTAGATTTGGTCAGGCTTCAATTTAGTGAGACTGTTGTCTTCAATTTAGTGAGACTGTTTTCTGCTGCTCCAGAGAAGCGGACACGGAGCAATGGATCCAAACTACAAGAAAGAAGATTCCACCTAAACATTAGGAAGAACTTCCTGACAGTAAGAGCTGTTCGACAGTGGGATTTGCTGCCCAGGAGTGTGGTGGAGTCTCCTCCTTTGGAGGTCTTTAAGCAGAGGCTTGACAACCATATGTCAGGAGTGCTCTGATGGTGTTTCCTGCTTGGCAGGGGGTTGGACTCGATGGTCTCTTCCAACTCTATGATTCTATGATTCCCAAAGGGAACAACTCCTCTTCAGTCTGAACATCCTTTGAGCATCACTCACTGTTCAGTCACTCCTATTGTAAAATAAAGTACAACACTTCATGGAGTGTTGTAAACTTCATGTGGTGTAGTAAAACTTCATGAAGAAATGCAACCGGCCTCTTACCCTATTCCTCTTGGCTGGTGACAGGTGGGAAAAAACCTCAGAAGTCAAAGAACATTTATTTAGGACTGGAAACAGCTTGTGGACTTTTTGCGTGAAAGAGAAAATGAACTTGTAATATCTGGATTTGAAGATTGAAAAAATACTGGTTGATAGAAGATAGAATGGTTAGATGTTAATGACTGAATACAGTGGTACCTCTGGTAACGTACTTAATTCGTTCTGGAGGTCCGTTCTTAACCTGAAACTGTTCTTAACCTGAGGTACCACTTTAACTAATGGGGCCTCCCACTGCCGCTGCGCGATTTCTGTTCTCATCTTGAAGCAAAGTTCTTAACCCGAGGTACTATTTCTGGGTTAGCAGAGTCTGTAACCTGAAGTGGTATGTAACCTGAAGCATATGTAACCCGAGGTACCACTGTAGTATGTCTTCTTCTTTTGAGATCACTCATAGCCGAGTAAGATTGTGATGATCCAGGGAGTGAGATACTATGTGCTAAGTTGTGGGTGAACATACCAGACGACACAGCGATTCTTCAAACAGCTCTTGTTTATTCACAGGCCAGAACAGAATTGAACTGAAGGGTTCAGCCAGCCTGCTTATTCCACTAGAACAGTGTTTCCCAACCGTGGGCCTCCAGCTGTTTTTGGACTACAACTCCCATCATCCCTAGCTAGCAAGACCAGTGGTCAGGGATGATGGGAATTGTAGTTGAAAAACAGCTGGAGGCCCAAGGTTGGGAAACACTGCACTAGAACACAACAGTAACCATTTTCTGTAACTATCCAATCACTGAACGTCACTTTCAATCCCTTATTTGCATATGTGGACCTGAGTGAAAACTATCTACAGTATCCCCCTGCTGGCCCAGGGTGAGAACTTCAGTACATAACACTATGTATAGCTGCAGGACAGAGAACCAGAAGTTTTAGATTTCTTTATTCTTTTGTCTCTTCTCCTTCCTTCCTTCCTTCCTTCCTTCCTTCCTTCCTTCCTTCCTTCCTTCCTTTTCTTTTTGCCTCTGTTCTTCTTTAGATTAAGTACAGTGGACACTCGGGTTGCAAATGTGATCCATGCGGGAGACATGTTCGCAACCCGCAGCGCCGTGTCTGTGCATGTGCCGGTCGTGATTTGGCACTTCTGTGCATGCGCAAAGTGCAATTTAGTGCTTTTGCACATGCGCAAGTGCCAAAACCCGGAAGTAACCTGTTCTGGTACTTCCGGGTTCGGCGCGATGCGCACCCCAAAATCACGTAACCTGAAGCGTCTGTAACCCGAGGTATGACTGTATTAAGTATTTCAGTGTACAGTGGTACCTCGGGTTAAGTACTTAATTCATTCTGGAGGTCCGTTCTTAACCTGAAACTGTTCTTAACCTGAAGCACCACTTTAGCTAATGGGGCTCCTGCTGCTGCCGCGCCGCTGGAGCACAATTTCTGTTCTCATCCTGAAGCAAAGTTCTTAACCTGAAGCACTATTTCTGGGTTAGCAAAGTCTGTAACCTGAAGCGTATATAACCCGGAGCGTATGTAACCTGAGGCACCATTGTATTGAAAAGATACTTTGTGAGTATGAATTTTTGTATATCTTTGGACAAATATCAATAAAAATACTATGAGAGAGAGAGAGAGAGAGAGAGAGAGAGAGAGAGAGAGAGAGAGACACTCCTCAGGTCATTGCTAATTTTCCAGCTTGTGTTCCAGTTATCCAATTCAGGTAACAGAGGTGACGTCTTGAGCTTCAGGGGATATGATGTGAGCGCTGGAGGCAGCAGATCAACATGGGAAGTATTAAGGGTCAGGTTGTGCTGTGGGTGAGAATTCCTGGTCCAAGATCATTCCAAAGAAGAATAAACTCCATGGAATCTCTGCTGGTGGAAATTTAAGATACAAAAAAAAGCATTGGGAGCATATTACCACTACCTTGAACAATCTTCTGAGGATAATCTTGGGCTGGAGAAAGGAATCAGGGAAATGGTGTAATAATGGGTGGTTTCAACTGTCCTATTGAATGGAGAAGGGCACATTCCAGTCTTGACAAGAGGCACTGTTTCACACAGTGACAGAAAAAAGGGTCATGAAATCAAAAAGGAGGGAAGGCAGTGTCGCGCCCAGGATCTCATGCACCTTCGAGAGTTGTTAAATGACTCCGGAACAGTGACAATGCATGCTGCTGTCAAACTCAACATTTCTCTGAGAGTTAAGAAGATCCAACACCGTCAGCTACAACTTCGAAAGAGGAAACTTCTCAAAGATAAGGGGATTAGTTAAAAGGCAATTGAAAGGGAGGGTCAATAGGATAGAGGACTTCAAGGATGCTTGGAGGTTGCAGCCCCAGTAATAGAAGCTCAAGTAGAATGTATGAATTAGATTATGGAAGATACAAAGAGGGAAAAGAACGTCTAAGAGGATCCTGGCAGAATCGAGGAAGCATTAAAAAGTGAGGAGGCTTCCTCTAAAACTCAGAAGGCCTGGCCACGTGAGAAAAATACAAAAGAGCAAAAAAATTATGGAAGAACCGATGCAAATCAGCAATACAGGAACCATCAGGCAAGGTTAATTTCATTGTACACAGGTCGTACATTGACAATAAAGGTATTATTATTATTTATTTACTCAGCCCATTGCTGAAAATACAAATACAAAGAATGTAAACTTATTTAACAACAACAGAAGCAGGAAATCAACCAGGATGCTGCTGGCAACAGAAGTGAAAGGATTGCTGGAGGAGGACAGGGAGATGCAGAGAAACCAAATTAATTTTTTGCATTGGTCTTCAAAGCAGGAGGTAGCAAAGGAGGAGGTCACGTTTGTGAAAGACAACACATTTCCCAGGATGCTGAAAACCTAAGCAAATTGCAAGATATAGTGGTAGCTTGGCTCTCAGATTTAATCTGTTCCGGGTCCGTTCCAAAACCAAAGCGTTCCAAAACCAAGGTGCGCTTTCCCATAGAAAGTAATGCAAAACGGATTAATTTGTTCCAGACTTTTAAAAACAACCCCTAAAAGCAAATTAACATGAATTTTACTGTTTAAACAGGTAGCCCTGTTTAGGGAAGTTTTTAAATGACTGATATTTTAATATATTTTTAATATCCTGTTGGAAGCCACCCAGAGTGGCTGGGGAAGCCTAGCCAGGTGGGCGCTGGGTATAAGTAATAAATTTATTATTATTATTATTATTATTATTATTATTATTATTATTATTATTATTATCTAACGAGACCATTGAGCCACAAAATGAAAGCAATAATCAATGTACTGTACTATAAAATAAATAAGACAGTATTGTAGATGATAAAAATTAAAATTGCTTTTTTTTCTTACCTGCACTGATGATAGTCATTGTTTGGATGGGGGGCTTTTATCCATTTCCACAGTCACACAATCAATCAATCAATCAATCAATCAGTAGCTGAACTGGGTTCCACACAGTCACAAAAACAAGTTAACCGAAAAAGCCTCAAAAACAAAAACGCAAAATAAATAGCAAAAACAAAAGCGCCAAACTTAATCTGTCCTGGAAGTCCGTTTGCCTTCTGAAACGTTTGGAAACTAAGGCAAAGCTTCTGATTGGTGCAGGCGCCCTGAAAACAATAGCCAACAGCTGCAACGGATGTTCGGCTTCCGAAAAACGTTTGAAAACCAGAACACTTACTTCCAGGTTTTCGGCGTTTGGGAACCAAAACATTTGAGAACCACGGTACCACTGTACTGCAAAATGATATCCAAATAAAGTGAATGGGCAACAAAATGGCAAATGAGATTCAGTGTAAATTCTTTCAATCCTAATTTTGTGCACACACACACAGATGGGGCCTAAACTGGTGGCAACTGTGTCCAGCCTTTTCCCTTGTGATCAAAACCAGCCATGAGGAATTGGGCACTTTGAATCAAGCCTATCATGTGAAAGGATGGGGCTTCTAATTTTTCTCCCTATCCAAATACCATCAGCCCATAGTCCAAATTGGAAATTGCTAATGCTTTTAGTAACGAACAAACAAAAAGTCAACGAAAATGCATACTGGTATCTCTGAGGACACATCTATTAGTTTAGCCAGTGGCATAGCGTGGGTTGTCAGCACCCGGGGCAAGGCAAGTAATTTGCGCCCCCTAACCCGTGGATTTGCGCCCCCTAATCCTAACCCCCAGATGTTGCGCCCGGTGCGGCCGGCCCCCCCTGCACCCCCCACGCTACGCCACTGAGTTTAGCCCAGACCAAGAAACAGATATTGGGCACGTAGACGGCAGAACACTTAAAAATATCATCTCAGTATGCTATGGAGGTGATAGATAGATAATACTTTATTCGGCTATAAGCCCACCAGGTAAAACCAATCAGTAAATAAAATAGCATTTTACATTCTAAAATATCAACTAAAATATTACAACGCATAATCTCCTTCCCATTACATACAGTCTCTAGATGTACCATATTGTGGCCTTGAATATAAAGATGGTGGATAGAGTTTACTAGATTTTAATAGTCAGCTATGGAGGTGATGAAGGCGAATTCCATGCCGGATGGTATTAAAAAAGAGAATAAGAATATAATGCCCACAATGATAATGCTCTTCTGTAAAGTTATGGTACAGCCAAATTTGGAATACCGACTGTTTTTGGTTGATCAGTGGAATTGGCACTGCTACAGGAGCCTCATAATACCCCTTCCACATTTATAAGAACTTGACCGTTCAGTGTGGCGGAACTTTGAAACTCCCTGCCTATTGATACCAGAGATGGAAAGAAGATAAAAGTCCCTACCAGAGAAGAATTGCAGATGAAGTTGATGGATTATGCCGAACTGGCAAAAATGACCAGAAGAACCAGAAATCAGGAAGACCAGAATTTTAATAAGGAATGGTGGAAATTTATAACTTAGCTTAAAAACCATTGTAAACAGTTAAAATTGTTAGTAGAATTGGAACCTGTAGTTCAATGGTGAATTTTGGACACAATGGAGATGTAAAAGATTTGGATTATCATAAAAGATGCAGGAGGAAATGATGAATGATAGGACCCACAAAGGGGAGGAGGGAAGCCCAGGAGATTCTTTGGAATCTTGTTTCTGTGTTGCATGTTGGATATGTGACTGTAAAAATTTAATCTGAAAAAACAAATAAATGCTGTTTTTAAAGAGAAACAACATGCACATCATGAATTACATCATGAATTACTAGAGCTGAATGTGGGGTGGACTTTTGTTTGGGAAACTCAGATATCTACCAAGATACCTAGAAATGTTGATCTGAATTGTAATCAATTTTAGTATTTTAACTTTTTTGTACATTTTATTGTTTTAACATTTTGCAAACCACTTTGAGGGTTGTTGTGCAGGGGAAGTCAATGTGGTATCCAACAGATGCTGTTGGACTCTGACTCCTTTCATCCCTGATCACTGGCCAGGCTGCCTGGAGCTAATAATAATAATAATAATAATAATAATAATAATAATAATAATAATAATAATAATACAGTGGTACCTCGGGTTACAGACACTTCAGGTTACGGACGCTTCAGGTTACAGACTCCGCTAACCCATAAATATTACCTCAGCTTAAGAACTTTGCTTCAGGATGAGAACAGAAATCGCACGGCGGTGGCAGCTGGAGGCCCCATTAGCTAAAGTGGTACTTCAGGTTAAGAACAGTTTCAGGTTAAGAACAGATCTCCAGAACGAATTAAGTTCTTAACCAGAGGTACCACTGTATACTATTTTTACCCCGCCCATCTGGCTGGATTTCCCTAGCCACTCTGGGCAGCTTTCAGCCAAAAATTAAAAGTACATTAAAACATCAATCATTAAAAACTTCCCTAAACAGGGCTGCCTTCAGGTATCTTTTAAACATCATGTGGTTGTTTATTTCTTCGACATCTGATGGGAGGGCGTTCCACAGGGTGGGCGCCACAACCAAGAAGGCCCTCTGCCTGGTTCCCTGTAGCCTCAATTTTCGCAGTGAGGGAACCGCCAGAAGGCCCTCGGAGCTGGATCTCAGTGTCTGGACAGAATGATGGGGGTGGAGACACTCCTTCAGGTATCCTGGGCTGAGGCCCTTTAAAGGTCAGCACCAACACTTTGAATTGTGCTCGGAAACATACTGGGAGCCAATGTAGGTCTTTCAAGACCCGTGAGATGTGGATTCGGCAGCTGCTCCTAGTCACCAGTCTAGCTGCCGCATTCTGGATCAATTGCAGTTTCCGGGTCACCTTCAAAGGTAGCTCCACATAGAGCGCATTGCAGTAGTCCAAGTGGGAGATAACCAGAGCATGCACCATTCTGGCGAGACAGTCTGCGGGCAGGTAGGATCTCAGCCTGCGTACCAGGTGGAGCTGATAAACTGCTGCCCTGGACACAGAATTGACCTGTGCCTCCATGGACAGCTGTGAGTCCAAACTGACTCCCAGGCTGCGCACCTGCTCCTTCAGGGGCACAGTTGCCCCATTCAGGACCAGGGAGTCCCCCACACCTGCCTGCCCCCTGATGGGAACTGCAGTCAGCAATGTCTCAAAAGCATTGCCTTGGCTATGTCTGGTGTGGAGAAAAAGTGACACTCATGATATTGATTGGCAGCAGATTCAGGACAGAGCAAGAAATGCATTGCTTTCATGTCGGCTTCTCAGAAGCATCCGTATGGCCCCTGCTGGAAACAGGAAGCCGCACACGGTGGATATTTGGCCACCTTCACTTTTTTGATGTGTCTAGATTCAGCCTTTGTGTGCTAATAAATGAGCTTCTAGCTGAAGTGAGCTGGTGCTCTGTTTCTTTCTGATCTTTGGTGAGGGTGTTTGCTGCCATCTCCGCCATGAAGCCTCCATGCAAGACGGGGAAGAGGGGGGAGGGACTCTATTGCAACAGAAAAATAATGACCTGCCTTGCTTTGATGGGTTCCTGCCTACACCCGTTCTCCTTTGATAAATAATGGATAGGGGGCTCTGAATCCCTTGATGGGTAATTGAGCTGTAAGAGCCAAGCCCAGGTATTTCTTATATCAAAAGGTAAGCACCAGCACCATGAATTGGGCTCGGAAGGGAAGAGTCAGCCCATCTGCTTCTTTCAGAATAGGCAAACCAACGCTGGTCTTGCCAGTCAAAACTGTGGCAGCTGCATTCTCTCCTAACTGAAGACTCCGGGCACCTTGGAGAGCAGCCCGACATGTAATGCATTACAGTCACCCGGTTTGGAGGTTACGGGATTGTGAATCTCCATGGCATGCCTATCCCAACAATTCTGGATTGAGGAGTGGAAGGAGAAAGGGCAGCAAGTTAAGGGGGCAGCAAAACAGCATGCCACATGGGAGGGATGTACGCCCAAGCCCTCACCCTCCTGGTGTTTGAGCTATGCTTTTGAATTATGGTGCTGGAGGAGACTCTTGAGAGTCCCATGGACTGCAAGAAGGTCAATCCTATCCATTCTTAAGGCAATCAGCCCTGAGTGCTCACTGGAAGGACAGATCCTGAAGCTGAGGCTCCAATACTTTGGCCACCTCACGAGAAGAGAAGACTCGCTGGAAAAGACCCTGATGTTGGGAAAGATTGAGGGCAGTAGGAGAAGGGGACGACAGAGGACGAGATGGTTGGATAGTGTTCTTGAAGCTACCAGCATGAGTTTGACCAAACTGCGGGAGGCAGTGGAAGACAGGAGTGCCTGGCGTGCTCTGGTCCATGGGGTCACGAAGAGTCGGACATGACTAAACAACTAAACAACACACTTACTAGACTGGGTAGGTGGGTGGCCATCCACATCTTTGAAAAAATGGAAGCCGGCCAGGAATGTAAGAAACCCCCAATCATGTGCTATGGGCCCACACTGAGCCCCTCTCCTCTCCCCCCCCCCATGTTACCCTCAGTATTTGGCTTCTGTTTATTCAGTTTGTCCAGCCCATTATGAGTCCGGGCAGCAGTTCCGCACCTCCAGAGTCTCCCACAATAGAGTTGTGGGTCATCATGACAGAGGAGCTTAGGGCTTTGCTCTGCATAGAGACATACAGCGGGACTGGAACTCTCCTCCTTAATTCTGAGCATGGGGAAGGGACAGGCTGCAAACATTTTGTGGTGAGGTGAAAGCACTTAGCCTATGCTCAGAGGCTGTCTACTAGGGCTGCTTCCAAGTTGTTTACTGCTGTGCCCTATCAATCCTTGGGTCTGTGCATTGCTATAAGTGCAGAATATTTCATCTGCAGTTTTACCATATAGCATGTGACTTTCCTCACAATTTTGTCCTCTGGAGCTACTGGTTTGTAGGCGCATTTGAATCTCGGTTATGTTAGTCCCATCGTTGTGCACGCCATGCCACAGAATGGCTGCCAGACTCCACCATTTGCTCCTGCACAGCTGTGTCTCTATTTTGGAGGGCATGGGTAGGACTATCCCATTCACAGTGTAAAGGTAAAAAAAAAAAAAGTAAAGGTACCCCTGGATAGTTAAGTCCAGTCCAAGGCGACTCTGGGGTTGTGGCGCTCATCTCGCTTTCAGGCTGAAGAAGCCGGCGTTTGTCCACAGACAGCTTTCCGGGTCATGTGGCCAGCAGGACTAAACCGCTTCTGGTGCAACAGAACACTGTGATGGAAGCCAGAGTGCACGGAAATGCCATTTACCTTCCTGCTGCAGTGGTACCTATTGATCTACTGGCACTGGCGTGCTTTCAAACTGCTAGGTTGGCAGGAGCTGGGACAGAGCAACAGGAGCTCACCCTATCGCGGGGATTCGAACCACCAACCTTCTGATCGGCAAGCCCAAGAGGCTCAGTGGTTTAGACCACAGGGCCACCCACATTCCACAATGTGAACTCCCGTTACCTGGGGAGCCCCATGTAAATTAATTGATGCTGAAGATGACATCAAAATAAGGAAAAATAGCGTCGTTATAGTAGCAGAGAGGGAAACGGAAGGCATTGCAGGATCCCATACCAGAAGATGTTAATAGTTTAGATGTTTTGGGGGGAAATGTTTCAGCAACATTGCCCTAAGCCAAAAATCAAAACAGAACGAGATGCAATTCTGCAAAACATGATGCATTCACCTGCCACGGTGTTGTGGGCCCCCTCCATATATAAACATGCCCCCCCCATATATCTGCTGCAGCATGAACAGTGTTTTCCATTCTCACCCACTCGCCCCCTGAAGTTGGCCATGTGGGGTCAGCGCACCAGATAGTTTTGCCACCAGTGGACAGCCGTTCATCTCAGGCTTTTCACAATCTCCCCACGTAGACGCATCTCTGCCAGACTGGCAGCCACTGCTCTGGACGGAATGAAAATGGATTCTGAATTACCTTGCCCTCCCTAGAGACCGCCCGATCTGCAAAGGTCAGGGTTAAGGCCATTACCGAAGTAGCGCTTGGAAGGCTCTGAGCAGGGCTGTCTTCCCCGCAGTCTGAGATGTGGATAAAGAGAGAACTTCTGTGACTGACAATCCTGACACTTCGGAGACGCGGTGCTTAGAGACTGAGAGTTGAGGGTGTACCAGACCTTAGTGAACATGCATCTCAAGTCTTCTGAAAGCATTTGGAGAAATCCTCTAGGGGTTCAGGGATTATATATATATATATATAGAGAGAGAGAGAGAGAGAGAGAGAGAGAGAGAGAGATGGATGGATGGAAAGGAGAGGGTGTTCTGGCCTTGTTCCCATGGAGGAGGTAAACCTCTTTCTGGACGGTACCATTCAGACTGCAGGTGGGAACTCACAAACCTGAATTTCTTTCACTTAGAAAACTGGTATGTCTGGGGAAAGGCTAGGCTAGGGTCCCTTTTTTCTGCCCCTCTATTGTGTGTGTGTGTGTGTGTGTGTGTGTGTGTGTGTGTGTGTGTGTGTTTAACATTTGGGCCTGCTGCACCAAGCTTCAATCTTGGATTTACCATCTCAATGAAAAATAAGCCTTTAGTCTGAACTGCCTAATGCTCGGCTGGGCTTCCCAATATTCGTACAGATCAGTGTCTCTTACCCATACCATCACATACTTCTCTCTCTCTCTCTCTCTCTCTGTATTTTTTATTAAATTTTCTGTTTTACATTTTAGAATATTCATTTAAACAACCTTCAGATATCAATGACTTCCCTTCTTCTCCTTCCATGGTTTATTTTGCATGACATAAACCCACGCATATTTTACATAAACTAAACCATTCAGTATTTCATTATTACATTCATCAAAACTTATTTACACTGTTGAATTTATCTAAGTGCTAACAACATTTTCAGGTGTACACAATTCCCCCCCCATATATTCAATAAACATTTTCCAATCTTCTTTAAACGTATCTTGTTCTCTTATTCTATATGTTAAGTCCGCAAGCTGCACATATTCCATCAATTTCAGTTGCCGTACTTCTTTAGTTGGGACCTCACTTGTTTTCCATTTTGGGGCTAACGAAACACAGGCCGCAGTAGTGTCATACATAAATAACCTTTTTTGACACCTGGGAAATTCTGTCTGAATTATCCCCAATGAAAAGGACTCTGGTCTCTTTGGAAAAGTGCTTTTAAGCGTTTTTTTTCCAATTCATTATAAATTATTTCCCAATAGTTATTTACCCTTTTACAGGTCCACCACATATGAAAGAACATCCCCTCAACCTCATTGCATCTCCAGCAATTATCTGATTCAGTCTTATACATCATAGCAAGTCTACGCAGAGTGAGGTAAATTCAGTTTTTCCATTGCCCCAGCAACAAATTCCACATGAATGGCGAATAATGTCATTACCACTGTGTATGCCTGTGGTTCCAAATGAGCCTGCCCCGACCTTTCCATATCAACCCTGCCTTGAGATGCTGTTCAAAAAGTGTCAGCAAGGGGGCTGGGGAGAAATTGCTGGAGGAAGTTGAGTTGAAACATTCCATAGGGGTTTTCAGCGGTTATGTCTGGAACACCGAGGGGTCTAGCTAGATAACTTTAGACCATGGACCTCAACAGGTCCAAATGCCAGCATGAGGTCTGTTTGCTGCTGCTGCTGCTGCTGCCCCCATCATTTGCCAGGGTCTGGATGGTCATTTTAGGTCCTTGGGTCCTGGACTTCAGTCACATTGTCTAGCGCTAGTTGTGCCATTCCTTCCTGGTTAAAGCATGTGCCACATGCCCTGGTCACAGCTAGATTGGAGCACTGTAGCATGCTCTATGTTGGATGCGGGTGGCACTGTGGCCTAAACCACTGAGCCTCTTGGGCTTGCCGATCAGAAGGTCGGCGGTTTGAATCCCCATGACGGGATGAGCTCCCGTTGCTTGGTCCGAGCTCCTGCCAACCTAGCAGTGCAAGTAGATAAATGGGTACCACTGCAGCAGGAAGGTAAATGGCATTTCCGTGCACTCTGGTTTCCGTCATGGTGTCCTGTTGCACCAGATGCGCTTTAGTCCTGCTGGCCACATGACCCGGAAAGCTGTCTGTGGACAAACACCAGCTCCCTCAGCCTGAAAGTGAGATGAGTGTTGCAACCCCATATTCGCCTTTGACTGAACTTAACCATCCAGGGATCCTTTACCTATGTGATGTTGCATCTGAAAAGTTTCAAGAAGTTCTAGTGGGTTATAATTTGAAGCCAATCCATCAAATTCACAATTCCTGAAAACAAAATGCAGCCATACTTCGAAATTCACACTTATTCGAATTTTGCGGTTCGATTCTCCACCCAAACAACGTTTACAAAATGCACGTATCAGGGGAAAGCGTACATGAGGATGAATATGTTTGTCAAGATAGCATACAAAAATGCATGAAGTTAGGGAAATGGCTTGCAAAAAATGTGTGAATCAGGCAAACATGTATACAGAAATGGGTTTCCTGGGAGAAATTCATACGCAAATTCTGGAGAACGTTCATGAAGCTTTTAAAAAAAACAAAAAACAAAAAACACACACAAGCAAATGTAAATTGCTGCAGAAATGTGGAAAAATGAGAAACTGACAACAAAAACGGTCAGATCCTTCCTTCTCTACTGCACACGCAATGCACTGCAGTTGGGTAACATGAGACTTCATGTTGGATTTTGCCCACTTACCACATTTTCCACAGATCAGGAAAATCTGAAGTACATGGGTTTAAAGTCTGGGCTGCCACTTGGAAGCCACATGTATACAACAGAGCATCCAACCCACTTTAAAATGCCTTGCGTGTCTTTGAAGGATTTTAAAAGGATTTCCTCAATCCCCCCCCCCCATCAGATGCCCTGCTATTCATGCCAACACTTCCAGAGATAGGGCAAAAGGAAGGTGTGGAAGGGGGGATGAGAGCAAAATTGTACACCTCTCCTTCAGTCTTTTGTGTCACTTTTCTGCACTGGCTTTTCCCCACTCCCCATCTCTCCCGGTTGCTCCTGCTAACCCTCCTAACCTCTTCTTGAAGTGAAAACAGCAGGAACACAAGGACGTCCTTGCAACTAATTCTCACCGGGGGCAATTTATTTTATTCCATGGCAATTGTTTTTCTAATATATGAAAAGGATTGTTTTAGCAAGTCGAGGAAACAGCTTAATTAAGCAGAAGTCCCAGTGCATTTCAACAGAATGTTTTCCTCAGAGAATTATTTTAGAAAGATTTCTTATTGTTCATTATAGAGATCTCCAGAAAGTTATCTTTTGGGTTCTATCAAGGATGCGAATTCGTTAGACCAAGGTTGCGTCTCTTCAGATAGGACCCCAGTTCCCACCAGCCCAAGCCATCAGTGTAGGACTTGAGGGGCCCCAATGGACCCCAAAGGAAAGAGCCACCTAAAAATATATATTTTGAGGTAATGACCAAAAAAGAAGAAGAAGAGTTTGGATTTGATATCCCGCTTTATCACTACCCGAAGGAGTCCCAAAGCAGCTAATAATCTCCTTTTCCCTTCCTCCCCCACAACAACACTCTGTGAGGTGGTTGGGGCTGAGAGACTTGAGAGAAGTGTGACTGGCCCAAGGTCACCCAGCAGCTGCATGTGGAGGAGCGGGGAAGCGAACCCGGTTCCCCAGATTACAAGTCCACCGCTCTTAACCACTACACCACACTGGCTCTAGCTCAACTCTGGAACATGCTAATTAATTCTCCACCACATGCCAAACTTGCCAAACGATTGAAGTTCTCTTTGGATGTGCTGTTCATGTGCAAATGCACATGAGGAAGATGAGAAGGGTGGGCGGGCTCCTCCCCGCCATATTATTATTATTATTATTATTATTATTATTATTATTATTAATTGAGTTTATATACTGCTCTATACCAGGAGGTCTCAGGGCGGTTCATAGAAAAGACCACAACATATATAATCAGAATAAAAACCACCACCCAATATCTCCCCCCCCCCCAAAAAAAAGAGCCCCATTTTATAAAGGTATAGGATGTCAAACAGATCAACCAAAGCCCTGGTCAAAAAGAACCATTTTTGCCTGGTGCCTAGGGGTGTATAATGAAGGCACCAGGCGAACTTCCCTGGGGAGAGCATTCAACAGACAGGGAGCCACTGCAGAGAAGGCCCTGTTCTCGTGTTGCCTCCCTTTGGACCTCTTGAGGAGGAGGCACACGAAGGAGGGCCTCAGAAGATGATCTCAGGTAGGTTCATATGGAAAGAGGTGGTCTTTGAGGTATTGTGGTCCTGAGCCGTTTCATCCTTTGTATGTCAAAACCAGCTATGCTTGTAACCCTCCATTGTGTTGAAGGGCAAAGTCTGAAACATGGATCTTCCTCTACTCTCAGAGACTCCTGACATAATTTAGAAGACAGATTTCTAAGTGGTGATTTAGTGAGCTTAGTGCACTTTTCCTGACTCACCTGCCTGCACGTAGCATTTGCATGCAAGCGGCACATCCAGTTGAAGCACCAGTATCCTACACTAACTCCCTCGTGGTTGACTCTGACAAAGCTATGGGAAGATCCTTGGTGCCGAACGCTGTCGTGATGTCGCTTGTGATCACATTGCAGCAATCTGAGAGCGGGCGGGCTCTGTGCGCCTCCGTTGCTGCTGTGGCTGAACATCCGAAATGTGCAGTTCAAAATGTTCTGCAGCAACTAGCAGCTGCTCCATCGGAAGGGTAGCCGTAATAAGCCCACGCTCAGTCCAGGAGCAACCAAGTCCCAATGTGCTTTCTGTCATCTCCTGGAGGAGATCGTGGGTAATTACCTTTCCATTCTGTTCTCCTCAGCTGCTGACTTCACTTCAAGTTCAAATATTTCTTGACAGGAAGAAAGGTTTTTAGAGCCATATTGTTAAAATTGTGGTGGCACATTGTCAAGTCAACATGCTGCAGTGTAAGATGGAAGTTTACATCACAGGGCTGCTATTGTCATCCTGAAGGTGATGTTGCGGGCGGGGGGGGGGGCAGGGGGGCAGAGAACCAAATAGATCCTGTACTGAGAAAATTGGTTCAGTATTTGTGAAGCTGCAAAAGTGTGCCGAATAGTGTTAAATCAAAACGTTGCAGCTGTGACGTTTAGTGTAATTTCAAAATCTATGCTTTGTGTGAATTGTCAGGGGGAGGGGGGGGGACAATTAAAAACAATTTTGGGGGACTTGGTCACCTTCCTTATTATTATTATGCCTGAAATAAGGTTCCAGTTTTGAAAGGCAAGGACCTATTCATGCTTTTATTAAGGGCTAGTTGGATTAAATTGCGTGGCGAGTTCCCGCCTCCCACCAGCAGAAATAAAGACACAAGACGCCGATGTTTAGGTTAATGGGCTAAATATGGCCACAAGTTTATTGGTTACAGGTGATGAGCAGTATTGGCTTAGGCATTGGTCCTAATCAACTATCCGGCTTCAGTCTGTCTGCCTGAAGGCCGGGAAGGGTTAACACCAGCAGGGGGAGACTTGCTGATGCACAACAACTAGGCACTCCCCCGGGGTCACCGCTCGGGGGTGTGCCTTGGGCCCTGGCCTCCATAGGCTTCGGACAGGGCCACGCCCCCCAGAGTCCTTTACCGGACTACCCTTCACTATCCGGGGGAGGTGATGGTGCTCCCTCCCCAATCATCTACATAACAATACCCCTACCAATGCCTAACCGCCAAACCGAGGAAGTTGTGACGATTTGCCACGAGGCAGGAGAAAAAAACCAAGTGGTTGGTGCCAATTTGCCAAGTGGAAAAATTCCTACCAGGCCCCTTAACGGCGACCAACCGAGGTCCATAGGGCGGGAAAATTCACCCAGCTGAGCGGCGTCCAAAGAGGAAGCTCCTTTGCCACACCTGTCTTAAATGCGGCAAGTCACACCCACACACCCCGAGCCAGCCGATTGGCTGGCCAGGGGGATGACGCAGCAGAGGATTCCCCTGATCGCGTGGGTGTTGGGGGCGTGAAGCCTGCAACACCACCTCCTCCCGAGGTCGGAAGTGGCTTTGTGATTAAGGTACTAAACATCATTATTTGAAGATTTCATGGGCAAGTGAATGGGAATTTTTTTGTGTGATTCTGATGCAAAAAACAAGAACACAACGAGACATGTACCATGAGCAACAGTGGCGTAGCGTGGGTTGTCAGCACCCGGGGCAAGGCAAGTAATTTGTGCCCCCTAACCCGTGGATTTGCGCCCCTAACCCTAACCCCCAGATGTTGCGCCCGGTGCGGCCGGGCCCCCCTGCACCCCCCACGCTACGCCACTGATGAGCAAAGCTTTTTTCTTTTTTTCTGCTTCTGCTGCTGCGTCACACTGCTGACTCACGTTAAGCTTCTGGTTTACTAAGACCCCTAGACCCTTTCCCCATGTAGTAGTACTAAGCCAGGTGTCCCTCATGTTATTTGTGCAGCTGGTTCTTCCTGCCCAAGTGTATGGCTTTGCATTTCTCCCTATTTACATTCATTTTGTTAGTTTGGGTCGAGTTCTCCAATCTGTTAAGGTCATCTTAAATGATGATTCTGTCTTCTGTGGCGTTAGCTACCCCTGTCCCAATGTGTCACCCCCAAATTTGATGAGCATTCCCTCAATTCCAAGTCATTTATAAAGATGCTACCTTTATATATACACCTTTATGGAGCTACCTTTGAAGGTGACCCGGAAACTACAACTAATCCAGAATGCAGCAGCTAAACTGGTGACTGGGAGCGGCCGCCGAGACCACATAACACCAGTCTTGAAAGACCTACATTGGCTCCCAGTACGTTTCCAAGCACAGTTCAAAGTGCTGGTGCTGACCTTTAAAGCCCTAAACGGCCTCAGCTGAAGAAGCATCCCCACCCACATTGTTTAGCCCGGACACTGAGGTCCAGCGCTGAGGGCCTTCTGGCAGTTCCCTCGCTGCGAGAAGCCAAATTACAGGGAACCAGGCAGAGGGCCTTCTTGGTAGTGGTGCCCACCCTGTGGAATGCCCTCCCACCAGATACCAAAGAGAACAACAACTACTAAACTGTTAGAAGACATCTGAAGGCAGCTCTGTTTAGGGAAGCTTTTAATGTTTGACGTATTACTGTATTTTAATATTTGGTTGGAAGCTGCCCAGAGTGGCTGGGGCATAAATAAATTATTATTATTATTATTATTATTATTATTATTATTATTATTATTATTATTAACAACGGGCCCAGAACAAAACCCTGTGGCACCCCACATGCCACTTTTTTCCAGGATGACAAGAAACCATTCATGAGTACTCTTTGGGTTTGGTCAGTCAACCAGCTCAAATCCACCTAACAGATACCTCATCCAGCCCATATTTTACCATCTTATCTGCAAGTATATCATGGGGGACTTTGTCAAAAGCCTCACTGAAGTCAAGATACACTATGTCCACAGCAGCCCCCTGATCCACCAAGCTTGTAACTCCACCAATCAAAATGAGATACATCTGCCATGACTTGTTTTTGAGAAATCCATGCTGGGTCTTAGTAATCACAGCATCCTTTTCTAAGTGCTCACAGACTGTTGAATTATCTGTTCTAGGATCTTTCCTGGTATCAATGTCAAACTCCCCCTACTCCCCCCACCCCCCCCCCTTTGGAAGATGTGGACAACATTTGCCCGTCTGCAGTCTGCAGGGTCTGAAACTAGATGATTCCTGTCCAGACAGGGCTGTAGCTGGGCCAACAGAACTGCCTCCGGGTATAGGGTGGTATATAAATTCAAGAAATAACAGCAGCAGCAGCAGCAGTAACAACAACAACAGTCACGGTCTGGTTCATGGGCGATCAAAGTCCCAGCTGCGGATGTCGGGACCGGGGGCAAGATGGTGGGGTGGGAGCAGGAACGGGAGCCCAGAAGCCAGGAAGCCAAGAGTCCGAGGGTCAGACTCGGTCAAGAAACGGTCAAGAAACGAAGGGTCCGAGGGTCAGGAAGCAAGGAGTTATGAAGTCAAGGGTCCGAGGATCAAGAGACAAGGAGTAACGAAGTCAAGGGTCCGAGGATCAGGAAGCAAGGAGTCACGAAGTCAAGGGTCCGAGGATCAGGAAGCAAGGAGTAACGAAGTCAAGGGTCCGAGGATCAGGAAGCAAGGAGTCACAAAGTCAAGGGTCCGAGGATCAGGAAGCAAGGAGTCACGAAGTCAAGGGTCCAAGGGTCAGGAAGCAAGGAGTCATGAAGTCAAGGGTCCGAGGGTGAGGAAGCAAGGAGTCACGAAGTCAAGGGTCCAAGGGTCAGGAAGCAAGGAGTCATGAAGTCAAGGGTCTGAGGGTCAGGAAGCAAGGAGTCACGAAGTCAAGGGTCCGAGGGTCGAGAAGCCAGGAGTCAAGAAGCCAAGGTCTGAGGATCAGGAAGCAAGGAGTCACAAAGTCAAGGGTCCAAGGGTCCGAGGATCAAGAGGCAAGGGGTCAAGGAGCCAAACGCAGCAAGGCAGGAAACGTGTTGCTCTGGCAAAGAGCCAAAGAGAAATGCTGACCTTATATCCCTTCCTGGCTGTTGCCACCAGGTGCTGTGAGTTACCAAGCGGCCTCACCTGTGCGGCCACGCCTTGCCTCTTCAGAACAAACTTAGGAAGGCCCCAGTCCTGCAAAGTCCTACTGGTCACAGGGCCTGGCTCCTGCACGCACTCCTGACAACAACAGCTTAAGCTGATGGAAGCCAGTCTGTATCACTGAGGTGACTTGTGTCACCAGTGACAGTAGTGGATTCTGATGTACTTCCAAACTCTGCACTCATTCCTTTACTGGGAAGCAACCCCATCCAGAACAGTTTGAACCCTACCTATCCAGGGCAACATCTGAGGAAACACCTCCTGCCTTGATCTTACGGGCTTCAAACTATTGGCTCTCATTAATGTCAAGATATTTGGGTCTTCTGCCAGGCCTGTGCCTAACTTGTGATCCTGTGTTTTAAACCTTGGTTCTCTGTATGTAAAAGCAAGGAGGTGTTAAAATCTGGGAGTCTATATTTCCCACATATTCTGGACATACTGCCAAATAATTCTTTTTGCAGGGAGATTCAGTAATAATCAAAATAAGGAAGATCTTGGGTTATGAATTGCCAAGAGAATCTTTAATAATATTATTGGTTACATCAAAGATGTGGCGTCTCAAGAGGATCAAAGAATAATTATCCGTCTTCTGATGACAGCCCATATTAAATCTAATCAAATCGTTTTATTATGGTCAAGGACCAGTATCAAGACAAAGACACCAATTACAAAATTTAAAAAACTCAAGACAAAATAAGATGATATAAAATCACATATACATAAAAAAGCAGTTCGAGGTGGTCATTTATCTGTCTGAAAAGAAATGATTTTATGTCATATGTAGGAACAATTCAGAGCCATCTCACTTAGAAACTTAACTAAAATTTGAGATGTGGTACAAGATTCCTGAATTCTGTTCTTTCATATAAAAGACTTCATGGAATGCTGCATGACTATTAAAATCTAGTAAACTCTATCCACCATCTTTATATTCAAGGCCACAATATGGTACATCTAGAGACTGTATGTAATGTGAAAGGTAAAGTTTACTAATGTACTAGGGTTAGGAAAGGTAGGCAAAGAGACAACTGTTTTCTTGAAAAATGTAACCTATTTATGTCTTACCTGCATGAAAAAAACCCAAGATGCCTTGAACAGTTTGGTATTATTAGGAGAGATATAAGACTGGATAAATTACTATTTATGCGGATTTTGTTATTGTTTCTTTTCTCTGTTGTTTAATTGCAAAAGAGAGAAATGGAAAAACTTGCTGATTGTTTTGCTTTTGTTTTGCCTTGACTATTTATGCTTATTTTTAATTTAACTTGCATTTTGTGTGGATGTATGTTTTTCTTTTTAAAATCAGACTTAAGTAAAATGAAGGTCTCTGATATGCTCCCTTTTTCTGTTGTCTCAGGTCCTTTATCTGGAGACCCCAGAGCAGGGGTCAGCAAACTTACCATGCCTCGGGCTGATTGCGTGGCGGGCCGGAAGGTGGGGGAGCGCATGCCCATACGCGTGCGCACAAGCTATTTCCGGCGCACTTCTGGGTCGGAGGAGCACCGGAAATAGCTTGTGCGCATGTGCACAGGCCTCCTCCAACCCAGATGTGCACCGGAAATAACGCTTGCACATGCACACAAGCTATTTCCGGTGCTCCTCTGGCCCGGAAGAGGGCAGCCACGCAGCGCGGCGTTAGTAAGAGTGGGCGGCGGCAGTGGGCAGCAGGGGTTGCCACAGGCTGGGTAAACGAGTCCCTCGGGCCTTAGTTTGGGGACCCCTGCCCCAGAGGCAGATGCTGGGACTTTGTGAATACCGAGCACATGTCCTACACCTGAGCTATCCTTCTTCCTCAGACATGTTTTTTTCCTTTTTACTTTTTGTGCATTTACATTCTGAATTTCCAGCGCAAAAGTACAGATCTTTCAAATGCAATTTCCTACATAAATGGATATAATAGATACAGACTTCCATTATATTATTTTTTAAAAAGAAATGTATCTGGAAAAGCCAGTCTTCTTCCAAGGGGCAACTATGTGCAAAGTTCCTAGGGATGTTGCCTGAATGTTCCTGAGCAGTGTGTTGTCTCCAGGCGAAGATGGTCTCCTTCTCCTTTTGAGAGACTGAGACTGCTGCCACCACACTCAGTAAGTTTTCCAAGGGACCCCCCCAGGAGAACCTCACAAGCAGAAAATCAGAGTGTGGTTTCCTTCTCTCCTCTTCCTTCAAAATAATATTGAATACCGTTCAATATTATTCCGCTTGTGCTATAGCCTCCCATCACAGCACTAACAGGAAAATATTAGTGATTTTCAGTGATGAAAAGAAAGGTCTGCGGAGACTCTGCACAGCCAGTGAAGACAACCCAGCCCACAGCACAAGGAGAATTCAGAGTGGCCTGTTCTCCGCCTGGATTTTATTAGCCCATAGATGGAAAGAAGACAAGGTCCCTACCAGAGAGGAATGGCAAACCAAGCAGGTGGACTATGCCAAAATGGCAAAAGTGACTGGAAAACTCAGAAACCAAGAGGACAAAAACTTTATAAAAGAATGGGGAAAATGTGTAAGTTATTGAGGAGACCACTGTAAGCAGATGGAAACATTGGCAGGATTTTGATTCCACTTGCAGTCTAACAAATATCATGGGCAATAGAGATTGATATAAAAGTTAGAGTATGGAAGAATATGTAGTTGTAAATGTTTAAAATGGAAACCCATGGAGGGAGTGGGGGAAAGTTGTGAGATTTGGAGGAGTCTCTGCATATGGACTTATATTTGTATTCTTATAACCTTGCATTTGTAAAATCAAATAAAAATGATTTCAAAAAACCACAAAAAACCAGATTGGCCTGTTCTCCCGGCAGCCGGGAGGTGGCTCCGTAGCACATGCAACCGTAGAGGCCCTCACATCCCGATCTAATCCCACAAAAGCCATCTCCCAAGGAGAGTTAAAACAGGAAGCAGATGTTTTTTTCTTTTTGTTTATGGAGATGAGATGTATGAATGGGCCCTGACATACATATGCAAATGCAGCTACAAAGAAAAAGAGAACGAGCAAAAGAAAATGATATGCCAATTTAAGGGAGATGCAAGGTGCATCTGTTATCGCGAACAAAAGCCAGACGCATCGCGCAGGCCTGCTCTCGGCCGCGCCGATGTAAAACTAGAAGGTGGAGGAGAATCGAAGCTGTTCCGTGTAAAGAAAAGAGGATGTTCCTGGGAGAGGAGGAAGCGAAGCTTTGCTTTCCAAAGGAAACAAAGGAAAGAAGCATCTGGCCGGCCGCTGTGAGAAACAGAATACCGCAGGGCCTCATCCTGCAAGGCAATGCACATGCTCCCAGTCCATGGAGGGCGAAGGAAGGAAAATGCTCTGACCCATGTTTAGGTGTTTCCCTTGCATCATCCGAGACCTTTGGGCACAAGGCAAGCATTATACCACATATCTGAAAGAGGCTCAGGGACAGAGCAGGACACAGATTTCAGTAAATAAACATTGGAGCCGCGCGAGGGTTTTTGCTCCCCTCTGCCCTCCCCGTTCTGCAATGCAGAAGACGAAGCGTGGAAATAGAAGGTCAGCTCCCTATGTATGTTGTATGCTGGTAAACAAGCAGACCTGCAAATGAGTTCCAGAATCTTCTGCAGTGCTCAAGCGCAAAGTCTCCAGTCATGTAAGGATTCCCCAGCGCTGATTAGCACAGCAGAAATAGCCCTGGTTAAGGCAGTGGGGAGGAGCCTTTGGATTCCCAGTTATTCCATAAGTGAACACTAAAATTCTTCTGACCCCCATATAACACACACAAACACACTGTCTGCAAATACCCATGAGCATATTGTTCAGGCTATTACGGTTTTTCAACGAGGCATCGAAATGCAAACACTTGTGTATTTGCATGGCAAACTTGGTTTATACCATAGTTCTAGTTACAGGTAGGTAGCCGTGTAGGTCTGCTGTAGTCGAAACAAAATTAAAAAATTCCTTCCAGTAGCACCTTAGAGACCAACCAAGTTTGTTATTGGTATGAGCTTTCGTGTCTGAAGAAGTGTGCATGCACACGAAAGCTCATACCAAGAAGAAGAAGAAGAAGAAGAAGAGTTTGGATTTGAATCCCGCTTTATCACTACCCTAAGATGCGGGTGGCACTGTGGGTTAAACCACTGAGCCTAGGTCTTGCCGATCAGAAGTTCGCCGGTCCAAATCCCTGCGATGTAGTGAGCTCCCGTTGCTCGGTCCCAGCTCCTGCCAACCTAGCAGTTTGAAAGCACGTCAAAGTGCAAGAAGATCAATAGGTACCGCACCGGCGGGAAGGTAAACGGTGTTTCTGTGTGCTGCTCTGGTTCGCCAGAAGCAGCTTAGTCATGCTGGCCACATGACCCGGAAGCTGTACGCTGGCTCCCTCAGCCAATAAAGTGAGATGAGCGCCGCAACCCCAGAGTCGGCCACAACTGGACCTAATGGTCAGGGGTCCCCTTTACCTTTTAAGGAGCCTCAAAGCGGCTAACACTCTCCTTTCCCTTCCTCCCCCACAACAAACACTCTGTGAGGTACCAGTAAGTGGGGCTGAGAGACTTCAGAGAAGTGTGACTGGCCCAAGGTTACCCAGCAGCTGCATGTGGAGGAGCGGAGACGCGAACCCGGTTCCCCAGATTACGAGTCTACCACTCTTAACCACTACACCACACTGGCTCTCTACCAATAACAAACTTAGTTGGTCTCTAAGAAAGGAATTTTTAAATTTTGTTTTGGTTTATACCGATTTAATTGCCTTGGCTTCCTGTGAAGTACCCTAGGAACTACAGCTCAGTGCCGGTGCCGAGAGTTCTGTTAGAGACCCCTCAGCTGTGCTGTAATAATCTATGGTCCCTTTGGGTAAGAGGAGAGGGAATCAAGATTCTCAAATCTCTGACGCAGCAATGCCCTTTGATTCTTTGGATAGCAGGCATCAAGCGGATCCAGTCCCTTGTCAGCCACAGTGTTCCAGCTATTTTGGATAAGGCTGTGTGTTGTCATCCATCCTGGATCGCTGAAGTTTGTCTTGCCATTTCTCTCCTTCCCCACACCTCCATACCTGGATTGCATAAATTCTCAACTCCAAAGGCATCTTGAGATTTTCTGCAATACCTCCCTGCCTCCTGAACCAATCCAAGCAGAGGGCTTTGCAGAATGTGCATATTTATGAATGTCACTTATTATTGATTCACTAAAGGCATCTGAAAACGTCGCACTCAAACTGTCAGAGAATTCACCAACCACAGGCAAGTGTGATGAAAGCAAATGTAACCATAATTGATTGGGACTCATTTGCTCATCCCTATTACATTAATTAGAGCCACAATCCTGCCTCTCTCTCATAGCAAATGGGTGCTGGAGGAAATCAAGGACAATTTGGATGCATGCAAAAGCATTGTGGGAACAACCCCCCCCCTTTTTCAGTTACAAATTTACTCTTTCTACAAAACCAACGAGGAAAAAACTTTTGAAGTAGCATGTTCTTGAAATATGGCACTGATTTAGATTCCTGGTCCACAAAGGAAAAACACATAGGCCGAATGTAAGCACTGTTGATCTTAATGAGAGAATGAGAAGTAGTGAGAAGGGTCAGGTAGACATTTGGGTTTCCTTGGAAGTGAGAGCTGGACCATAAAGAAGGCTGACTGCCGAAGAATTGATGCTTTTGAATTATGGTGCTGGAGGAGACTCTTGAGAGTCCCATGGACTGCAAGAAGATCAAACCTCTCCATTCTGAAGGAAATCAGCCCTGAGTGCTCACTGGAAAGACAGACCCTGAAGCTGAGGCTCCAATACTTTGGCCACCTCATGAGAAGAGAAGACTCCCTGGAAAAGACCCTGATGTTGGGAAAGATGGAGGACACAAGGAGAAGGGGACGACAGAGGATGAGATGGTTGGACAGTGTTCTCGAAGCTACCAGCATGAGTTTGACTAAACTGCGGGAGGCAGTAGAAGACAGAAGTGCCTGGCATGCTCTGGTCCATGGGGTCACGAAGAGTCGGACACGAATAAATGACTAAACAAGAAAGAAAAGGCACAAACTGGCATGCCTGAAACCACAGGTAGGAGATTTCCATGCTGCAGGCTTTGAGTAGCAGATTTCTGCCGAAAAGCCAACTGCAATTTAGAATCTTGTTTGGTTCCATTTGCGAACCTTCACTATTGTCAGGGGTGATGGGTGAACTGACCCTGTTGCAATCTGGAAGCTCAATTCCAAAACCAGTCAGGTGTCCATCAACATCATTTGCACATGACATTTCCACCACATATAGTCACCCAAGGTTTTGCAGAACCTTGTATCAAGAAGGCTAGAAGTCCTATAGACCAGGTACCCCTGAACTGCCTTGATATGTCTGATGGTCCGTAGTTGCACTAGAAAGACAATCATCAGCCTGTGGGAAGACAGCCCCAGTTCCCTGTCATCTTCGGTGTAGTGTCTTCCTCAAACCTTTTTTCAAAGAATTTCATGCATGTCCCGTTGTAGATATATCGCTGGTGCAGAATGCCCCGGGGGTGAGCTGCAAGTCACCGTTGTCCTAAAACAAAATCCCCAGCAATTGCCCTGCACTTTTCACAGAAGCCCGCCACCATTTAGAGAGTAATATTTCAGCATGTTAGGATTCTTCCCCCGTGTTTGCAGTCATGAGATTGTTGTCTATCACATGATGGTGTATGTTTTCATTCCACAGTGTGGGAAGTGACGGAGGCAGGATGTTTGTGTTACTGTGTTCTGGAATGTAGGACTATTGTCCTTTGTTTCTTCCTCTTTGCTGTCTGATGAGAAAGAGGAAGGAGCTAAGTCAGAATGCTCTGAGTGTATTATATGTAAATAAAAGTAGATTAGCCAAAATGCTGTGTTCTGTTACGCAAACTGCAAGTACTCTGCAGAATTGTGAGTGTGCTAATGCCTTTTGGTATCAGTCGCTGTGATGTTCGGACTGGAGAAAGCTTTTGAAGCTCCCAACCGACCAGGAGGGAGAGAACATGCCAGTCAAGCATGTGTCTCTACCAGGGTCCTAAACGAGAGTAGGACGATCCTAACAGTAGGAACATCCTGATCTCTGCAGTGTAGCGGCAAGTTGTTGCAGAGTTGTGCCTTTCAGTCATCTGCATGGTTGCAGAGTACCACCATTTTTAAGTGTGGTCTGCCCTTCACACTCTGCCTTGAGTAGAATCAGGTCAACCACACACACCCCAGAGATGCAGGAAAAAATGACTAGTAACAAATATTTGCTTTAATGGTAAAATCAAAGTCACCTATGGGAGTTACGAACATGTTATATTTGATTTACAGACTGACCAGTTAAGAGTTTTGGTGGCTTCACTTTCTCACTTCAGATAAATGTTCTAGCTGTTTCCATTCCTCTTGGTGAAAAGTTGGAAGATTTGCCAGTTGGGGAAACAAAGGGTAAAACACAAAGGCTTAACTATTTGGTGGAGAGATTTGACTTCCTGGTGGCAACCACATCATTGGGATAATGTAGGAAACAGACCTGGGGAAATAGTTATGTTTAGTGCAGACAGAGAATCAACAAAAACAGGCTACAGTATGTGCTATAGTCAATAACTTTTAATCTTGTTTTAAAACGTTTTGACCCAGTTTAAGCCAAGGATACACAGCAGGTTACAACTTAGGATAAACTTATGAACCCATCTCGTGAACTTAAACAGAAACATCAGCAAAATACTCACAAACACCCGGTAGTGATTCACTTCCATGAATAGGATCAGAATACTCAGCAAGAGAAGGTGCAACATATTTGCAGCCTTGGCAAATGAAAGCAACCTCTGCAAAATAGAAGTTGTATTTTTCATTATGTAAATAGAGCTCAGCTGGGTAATTAATTGATTATTCAGTTGCTATGGTTCTTTCTCCAATGCCTGGATGAGAGAACCGTATCGAGATCCTCCAGTGCTGGATTCATAAAACAACAATAAAGAAAGTTTGGTCCCACATTAGAGAGTGAGAGAAAGAACAAGGGCCCCCGACACCTTGTTGTTTCTCTTAATGAAACATGCTTAGTTTAGACATAGGTTCTGTGTGCATGATCACATTCTACGAATGGTCCTGAATTGCAATAAGAGAATTTGATCCTGTTGTTGCTACTCTTATAACTGGGAAGCTTTCCCAATATTAAAATTAAATCTATGTTATGCACTAAGGGATGCAGGTGGTGCTGCGGGTTAAACCACAGAGCCTAGGACTTGCTGATCAGAAGGTCGGCGGTTTGAATCCCCGCGACGGGGTGAGCTCCCGTTGCTCGGTCCCTGCTCCTGCCAACCTAGCAGTTCGAAAGCACATCAAAGTGCAAGTAGATAAATAGGTACCGCTCCTGCGGGAAGGTAAACGGCATTTCCGTGCGCTGCTCTGGTTCGCCAGAAGTGGCTTAGTCATGCTGGCCACATGACCCGGAAGCTGGCTCCCTCAAGCCAAGGGAGCCAGCGTTTGTCCACAGACAGCTTTCTGGGTCATGTGGCCCGCAGGACTAAACCGCTTCTGGCACAATGGAGCACTGCAAGGGAAAGCAGAGTGCCCGGAAAAACCATTTACCTCATTGTTACAGTGGTACCTATTGATCTACTTGCACTGGTATGCTTTCAAACTGCTAGGTTGGCAGGAGCTGGGTCAGAGCAACAGGAGCTCACTCCGTCACAGGGATTCACTGTGGCAGGAAGGGAAACGGCATTTCTGTGCGCTCTGGTTTCCGTCACAGTGTACTGTTGTGCCAGAAGCAGTTTAGTCCTGCTGGCCACATGACCCAGAAAGCTGTCTGTGGATAAACGCCGTCTCCCTCAGCCTGAAAAGCAAGATGAGCGCCACAACCCTATAGTCACCTTTGACTGTCCAGGGGTCCTTTACCTTTACCTTTACCATCAGGATTGTGGCCAGGAAAGGAAGGTTGCAATGTCTTTTCTTCATACAGTGAAGTCCCAATGGAACTGTCATGTGCCTAGCATTTCTTTTTTCCCTAAAAAATAATAATATTCTGATGCAGCTGCAAGCTGCACCATCAGCAGAGCTTCTTACTTTTTCCATGCAATGCCCTAGCATGGAGTATTCAACATCCCTTCCAAGAGCAGAAAACATCTTCTGCATGCAGAAGCGTATCGTATCATGCAATGAATGTCTACAGCAAGCTAAAAATACATGGGTGGTGCTGTGGTCTAAACCACTGAGCCTCTTGGGCTTGCTGATCAGAAGGTTGGCGATTTGAATCCCTGTGATGGGCTGAGCTCCCATTGCTCTGTCCCAGCTCCTGCCAACCTAGCAGTTTGAAAGCACACCAGTGCAAGCAGATAAATAGGTACCACTGTGGCGGGAAGGTGAACAGCGTTTCCATGTGCTCTGGATTCCGTCACGGTGTCCCGTTGCTCCATAAGTGGTTTAGTCCTGCTGGCCACATGACCTGGAAAGCTGTCTGTGGACAAACACCAGCTCCCTCGGCCTGAAAGCAAGATGAGCACCACACCGCATAGTCGCCTTTGACTGGACCTAACCATCCAGGGGTCCTTTACCTTTATTTTACAGTGGTACCTCGGGTTACAGATGCTTCAGGTTACATACACTTCAGGTTACAGACTCTGCTAACCCAGAAATAGTACCTCGGGTTAAGAACTTTGCTTCAGGATGAGAACAGAAATCGTGTTCCGGCGACGCGGCGGCAGCAGCAGGCCCCATTAGCTAAAGTGGTGCTTCAGGTTAAGAACCGTTTCAGGTTAAGAACAGACCTCCAGAACGAATTAAGTACTTAACCCGAGGTACCACTGGATTTTTATTTTTTACTAACCTTAGCACTGGAAAGCATGCGTACGCATGTAGGCTGCCATGCATGTTCACCGACACCCCTTTTCTCCTCTCTCCTTTTCCTGCTGCCTCCTCCTTGCCAAGTGCCAGGACAAAGGCAGACCAGTTTTTATAAAGTAGTGCAGTTGGGAGGGGGAGCAACGTAATATATTCTGAAAATGCTTACATGTCAGCAAAACTCCTGCAAACTCTTCAATAGATTAATCCTGTAGCTGAGCTGAAAGTGATGGGTTCAGAGCCATAACTGAGATGGGGAAAAATTGATTTCCATGTTCTTGTTTTCTGAATAAGATAAAAAAAAAAAAGTACCAACAGCCAACAATTGGCAGGCGCAGCCTGGTCTAGAATTTAGATAGAGCCTCTAGTCTATGGTATACCCCCAGGGTATTTGTAAAATGTAAAGCTACATGAGGCAAACCACAAGGCCCAGCTGATTTAAGAAGCTTGCAGGGGAAAGTTTGCGTGCCTTTTGGGGTGACTGGGCCAAGCAGGGCTGTCAGATCGAGGGGCAGAGATACAGTTGTTTGAGAAAAGAGAAAACCATTTATATTCCATGGGAGAAGTACAGGGAAACCTTTGGAAAGAAGAGATATCTGACAATTTGGAGCCAGCATAATGTTTAAATTTCACACGACTGAAACCGGCTTTGAAGAAAGCGCTCGGAGATGTGCTTTTAAGAACATTTAGCGTTCTTCCATGCATATTTATTTTTTCTGCTTCCATTCATAGATGGAAATGGGCTAACTCCACCACCCAGAAGCCCCCCTGGACTCAGGCACGGGCACAACCCCCTCTCAGGGGTTGACCAAACCATCGAGTCCCTGGATTCCTTTAACGGAATACCCTTCACATAGGGATGGCGAGAGCGTTCTCCCATCCCTATCACCTGAACCAGAGCCTATCCACAACCTTACAAGTTGTGACGATTTGCTACGCGGCAGGCGAAACCCAAATGGCAATAGCCAATTAGCCAAGTGGGGAAGATTCCTGCCGTGCCGCTGTCCCAACGACAGACGACACACGGCGGCATAGCAAGGTCAATCACAAAATGCCCTAAATATAGGGAGAGGTGGGCGGGTGTTCCGAAAGAGGAAGCTCTGGGTCACATGCATGGGCATAAATAGGTCCCTCAAACCATTTGGACTGTGTCCCATTGGCCAGATTGTACCCAGCTACGAGGGACCTACCAATCGGGTGTTGTGACTGACCAATATATCCACCCACAACCAAGAGGTCAGTCTCCAGATCTCACCACAACTCGTGCCCTCTTTTAGGGAGGACATGCTTTATCCCACAGAGGTGAGGTCTGACCAAAGCAGAATAGAGTGGGTATCATTCTGATGATGCCCCAGAAAATGACTTTTTTATCCACCGCTTCCAGGGTTGCTCATTTCCTGACGAGATTTGGGCTCTGAGACTCTCTCTCCATGTGTGTAAAACCATAGATTCATCATTAAGGGGACAATTAAATTTCCCAACCCAATATTAAGCAGATAGCTTTGAATAAAATTCCCAGCTTCTGAACAGTGCCGATTCCCCTGCCTTCAACGGAAGCAATTAGCAGCTGATAATCTTTCGCTTCATGCCATGAAAATGGTCACCTGCTGATTTCAAGCCCCTTTCAAAGTTCCAGGATGAAGCTAGGCCAGACTTTCTTCTGGCCAACTGGCAACTCTACTTCTGAAGCTTAAAAAGTGGGAATCAGATTATTAAAATACTTATAAATATTTTTTTCTTAATATTCTAGGGCTACCTAATTAACTGGCCCTTCAACCTTTTGAAATCTGCCTGCAAGGCCCAACAAAAACCTTATTTTGAGAAGAACGGCGTCCTAATTGGCAGTTTTACTATTCTGTTCATCTGGACTTGAGAAGAATTTTTAAAAAATTGAAAACCATACGCAACAAGACAACCTCCCCAACAACTTGAAAACTCTCTAATTAGTCCTCACAATGACAAGCGCACAAAACCAAGTGTCAGCCATGACAGGTGTAGCAAATAAGAAGGCTGATGTATGCATGCATGTGCAATTAAAACTGGGCCATGAAGATTAACGCAGAGTATTTTCAGAAATGATTACAGGCTTCCCAGCACAGCATCCTTGCCTTTTCCTCCAGTTTCCTCTCTGAGCTTGTAGACACATAATTGATCTGGGTATAACCTCTTCACTGGGCCTCTTCACTTGTTTATTCCAGGTGTGGCTCTGCGGTGTGTACACATTTTGTCTTGTGGCTGTGTGAGATAAAATCCACGAGGCAATGTCCCATAAACCTGTGCAGTTGCGACTGTTAACTGGAGAGGAGCAAGTGGATTTGCGTGTGAAGACCCCCAAAACTACCCCCAAGTGAAGACACAATAGACACAGATTTTAGTTTCAGGTTTTTGATATTAAATTTTGGGCACAACTTTATTGATTACAGCATGTGAGTGGTTGCTTAGGCATTGGTTCCAGACTACCTGAACCGGTGGCAGGAACAGGACTGACACTGGGCACCACCATATGTCAGTAAGGGAAAGCATCCTGGGGGAGCGAAAACTCCTTCGATCTCACAGCTCATCCCAGATGCTCCCAGGGGCTCTGGAGTGGCCCTAGCCCCTTGACAGGGTTCGGACAAAAGCAAGGCGAGCCCCTGGATTCCTTTAAAGGAATTCCCTAGTAGCAGTGATGGAGGGGCAGGCACAGCCAACCACGTCCCCTCCCCAAAACATTGAACCAAATGCCTAACCGCCAACCTTACAAAGTTGTGATGATTTGCCACATGGTAGGCAAAAACCAGGGACGCGGGTGGCGCTGTGGGTTAAACCACAGAGCCTAGGACTTGCCGATCAGAAGGTCAGCAGTTCGAATCCCTGCGACGGGGTGAGCTCCTGTTGCTCTGTCCCAGCTCCTGCCAACCTAGCAGTTCGAAAGCACGTCAAAGTGCAAATAGATAAATAGGTACCGCTACAGCGGGAAGGTAAACGGTGTTTCCATGCGCTGCTCTGGTTCGCCAGAAGTGGCTTAGTCATGCTGGCCACATGACCTGGAAGCTGTATGCCAGCTCCCTCGGCCAATAAAGCGAGATGAGCGCTGCAACCCCAGAGTTGGTCATGACTGGACCTAATGGCCAGGGGTCCCTCAACCTTACCTAGGCAAAAACCAAGTGGCACCAGCCAATCAGCCAAATGGCAAAATTCCTACTGGGCCCCTGCTCCAAAACAGACGACCCCAAGACAGGCATAGCAAGGCCATAAGACCCACCCTAAATATAGGGAGAGGACGGCGGGTGATCCACTGCACGTCGCAAGAAAGTGAAACTCTCCAGCGACATGCAACAGCTTAAGTAGGCCCTCAGCAGCCAATAGGCAACCCAACTGACCAAATTTCTGCCCCAGCAACAGAGGGGCAACCAATGGGGTGTTGTGGCTATCAAATGGTCCCTCCCCCACAACCGGGAGGTAGTTTCTGGTGGTCTCGCCGCAACACGTGCCCTCCATGATGGAGGACCTGACTTGTAAAAACAAAACAATTTCTCCCTATATCATTCCCTATACTCATCACAAAAAACCACATTTCTGTTCTAAGCAGACCCTGTCCACTCTGTTTGTTCTACTGGGGGGGGAAAAGAAATCAAGATAACATTTTTTTTTATTATTATAAAGGAATGGAAATGGTTTATTGAATGTCTACGAACAAACTGTAAACAGATGGGAACATTAGCAGGATTATTGTAATAACCTGCAGTTTTATAAGAGTATATATTTAAAGCAGATGAATAAATGAATAAATTGAGTTAATTTGGATATGCAGAAAATATAAAAATATATTGAAGGAAGCGCAGAAAGAGGGGGAAGGAAGTCAAGTTTTGAAATGTTAAAATGATTGTAAAATTGTTGAAATGTATAAAATAAAAAAATCATATAAAAATCATAAAAAACCCACAGCCAGGGCATGGGGGAATGAAGATAAACTCACAGTGGGTGGCCACCTTCAGAGGGAATTTAAGAGCCTGGCAGGGCCCCTGTGAGGTCTTCATGAGCCCAATGGTGCCTGTGGGCATCTCACTGGAGGTTGGGCATTGGGCATTACTGCCTACAAGGTAAGAAAGGTAAAGGGGGACGCAGGTGGCACTGTGGTCTAAATCAATGAACCTCTTGGACTTGCCGATCAAAAGATTGGCGGTTTGAATCCCCGCGATGGGGTGAGCTCCCGCTGCTCTGTCCCACCTCCTGCCAACATAGCAGTTTGAAAGCACACCAGCGCAAGTAGATAAAGAGGTACCACTGTGGTGGGAAGGCAAACGGCGTTTCCGTGTGCTCTGGTTTCCGTCACGGTGTCCTGTTGCACCAGAAGTGGTTAAGTCCTGCTGGCCACATGACCCAGAAAGCTGTCTGTGGACAAACACCGGCTCCCTTGGCCTGAAAGTGAGATGAGTGCCTGTTATGTACTGAGTTGAACAGGATCCAAATGGTAGCAGTCTGATTGGTCCTAGAACAATAGGGTTCAGAATGCAGCAGTCTGATTGGTCCACAGGAGCCACCCAATCCAGCTCCAGGTGGAAGTGAATCCGCAACCTGATTGGCCCACAGGTGAATCCTGGAATTATCCAATCACGTGGGGCCCATTGTGTAAATAATGTATATAAAGCAGACATTCTGGGGGAACTTCCACCCTTCCTCACCACTATGAGCTGAATAAAGAGCATGAAAATCCACTCTCAACTCCGAGTATGTTTCAGTGCCACAACTCCATAGTTGCCTTGGACAGGACTTAACTCTCCAGGGGTCCTTTACCTTACAAGGATGGTCCAGTGATAGTGCTGTATCGCCTGGCTAGCATCTCGCAAGGCTTCTCTGCTGTGGCTTTCCCAGGCAGTCAAAGGAGCTGAGGGATGCTGGAAAGGACAGGAGTTAAAAGCGAGAGGGTGGGAGATAAGCCTCAAGGGTGGCGTGGAATAGGAGGGACAGAATGAAGGAGGCCAGACTTCCCTCCACCCCTTCTTGCTTGTGATATTTCATGGTGTGTGTTTTTCCATTTTTATTTCCAAGGCCATCCATTCTCCTGTCCTGTTGGCACCCTTCTGCTTTATTATCTGCACCAGAGAGTTTCTGCCGCGGAAATGGATGGCAGTCATTCACTTCTGCTACACAAAGCAAAACGCTCTTTCGGTAGTCGGAGGCGAAATCCGTTCTACTGCAGGTTCTGACACCAGGTTTAGCTGTGTCGGGCAACGGGCTGGTTTTGTCTCAATCCCGGCGTTGCCCCCTCCCACTTTCCTTTCTGCTATGTAGGGTTTAATTCCTTCTGTGCTATTTTGCAAGCAAGAGTTTAAAGAAAGTGTTACAAAGAAGGTTTTGAGGTCAAATGTTCTGCGAATATTTGCAGAATATTCAGTGATATTGGCTTTTGACACCCCGCAATATGTGATTACTCTTACTGAGACTGGATTTCAATATTTGAAATTTAGCGGTATTTGACAGTTGATATTTGACAGCATTTGGCAATCGCTAAGCACTCATTTCCCCTAAATGCTTGCGTTGCATTCATTATCTCAGTAATTCTTATGGCTGGGGAGTTGAACTCCAACCAGAGACACAGGCTGCCCCTCCCTGCTGTTCCGCAATGGCCCTTTAAGGAGGGCAAATGTAAAAAGAAATATATTCATGTTGCAGAAGGAGCTAAGAGTGGCTTGCCATGTCGTGAGTTTGTGGTTGGAGTGAGATTTAAATTAAGAACGTAATTCCCATCTGGGGAAGCTGTAGCATATTCAGTTTTTCAAATTCCTGTAATGACTGTACTGATCCGTATCTTCCAGGCTGATATGTGGACCAGAACATAGCTATCCACTGGGTTTCTCATTTATTTGAGTGCTACAATGCCCTCCATGTCTCAAAAAATATATATCAAAATGTGTTTCACAATGTATATTCTGAGATAAAATGCATTTTGAGAGACAATGCATTTAAAACGCACATTTAAATGAACATATTGGGCTCGTCCGTGATTGTAGGAATGGGTCCAAGAGGTTGTTTTTTTGTCCTGCCACTTCCCTCAGGGAAACCCACTGTTTACTACTGAATCAGAGCAAATGTCAATCTGAGAAAAACCCAATTGACATTTGTTCCGGTTCAGCAGTAAACAGCGGGTTTTCCAGGGGAAAGTGGAGGAACAACAACAACAACAGAATCTAGGATGAATGCCTACAAATCCCAGACCTGTGCCTAGAAATCAGAGCACAAACAGAAGTGTGGATTTGCCCTTATTTATGAACCTGCATGCAGATGATGATGATGATGATGATGATGATGATGATGATGATGATGATTTTAAAAAAACTCCATTTACTGGTCAGACCTCACCTGGAGAACTGTGTCCAGTTCTGGGCACTACAGTTCAAGAAGGACACTGACAAACTGGAACGTGTCCAGAGGAGGGCAACCAAAATGGTCAAAGGCCTGGAAACGATGCCTTATGAGGAACGGCTAAGGGAGCTGGGCATGTTTAGCCTGGAGAAGAGGAGGTTAAGGGGTGATATGATAGCCATGTTCAAATATATAAAAGGATGTCACATAGAGGAGGGAGAAAGGTTGTTTTCTGCTGCTCCAGAGAAGCGGACACGGAGCAATGGATCCAAACTACAAGAAAGAAGATTCCACCTAAACATTAGGAAGAACTTCCTGACAGTAAGAGCTGTTCGACAGTGGAATTTGCTGAAAAGGAGTGTGGTGGAGTCTCCTACTTTGGAGGTCTTTAAGCAGAGGCTTGACAACCATATGTCAGGAGTGCTCTGGTGGTGTTTCCTGCTTGGCAGGGGGTTGGAGTCGATGGCCCTTCTGGTCTCTTCCAACTCTATGGTTCTATGATTCTACTGCTGTTAGTGTGTGCAAAGCTATCGGTAACGGGCATGACTACATAAGTCAACCATATAATTCTGAAGTCATCTGGCTTACTTTCTAGAAAATTCTGAAGTGACTAGAGAAGAATATTTCCTCAGGTGACTTATAAAGAGAGCAATACAGAATATAGTGCATAGCCTGGCCTGATCCACAGGCGGAATTTACCAGTCAGATATTCTGTGGGAACAATTTGAAATCTAAGCTGAGTAAATGCATGTCTATAAGAGGGAGAAAACCAACCCACACATATAAGCCACCCTTTTATGGTTGGATTTAATTCTAATATACCAACTGAGAACACAGGGTTTTTTGTATATATAAATTTCAAAATGGACATTTTGGAGACTTGAGCAAGAATTACATCACTGATCTTGTGGATCGAAATGTCCTGACTGAGGTGACATCACAGAGGAAACGGAATAAAATGACTGCAACAATTTTGCCCAGCTTTCTCTGTTCGACAGGTCTAAAAAAGACAATTTTGCTAAATGCTCCTCTGAGGTTTTTTCCAGCACAGAACTGTAGATTTATGAATGCATGCATGCATTTAGAGAAGGGTCCTTAAGGTACCTGCATTCCAAGCTGTGATTATATTACTAATTAAGTTAGAAACATACTGTGGTTTGCAATGCAATCCTAACCATGCAAAGTAAGGTCTGTTGAATTTAATGGCTGTATGGAATTTAATGGATTTAAACTGAGGATTGCAGCTTCAGTTTTTAGCTTCTTGTTCTGTGAATTGAGAAGCAAAAGTTCAGATCTTGGCTCAGCAATTACCTCTCTTAATAGCCAATAACACCTGTCGTGAAAGACCTACATTGGCTCCCAGTACGTTTCTGGGCACAATAAGTGTTGGTGCTGACCTTTAAAGCCCTAAACGGCCTCCGCCCAGCATACCTGAAGGAGCGTCTCCACCCCCATCGTTCTGCCCGGACACTGAGGTCCAGTGCTGAGGGCCTTCTGGCGGTTCCCTCACTGCGAGAAGCAAAGCTACAGGGAACCAGGCAGAGGGCCTTCTCGGTAGTGGCACCTCCCCTGTGGAACACCCTCCCACCGATGTCAAAGAGATAAACAACTATCTGACTTTTAGAAGACATCTGAAGGCAGCCCTGTTTAGGGAAGCTTTTAATATCTGATGAATTATTGTATTTTAATATTTTGCTGAAACCCACCTGGAGTGGCTGGGGAAACCCAGCCAGATGGGCAGGGTATAAATAATAAATTATTATTATTCAAATAAAATAAAATAAAAATAATATTTTAAAAATCATCTCTAAGGCTTGGGGTTTTAAAAAACATGATACTAATTTTAGCCATCCATGACAAATATGTCACATGGTGGTTTGGTATCGGACATGGAAGGTAGCTGTTTTGGAAGGAAACGTACAAGCTCAGTGTAAATTAGGGGGTGTTGCTGCTGCTGTTAATTCACAGAGGCCAGGTTTGCAAATATATAATATTCATATGTGAAAAAGGCCTCAGATTCTCATCTGAAATGAGACCATTAACTGTGTGCTCAGAAGCTGAATTAGCTAAAAATGGCCAAACATGCTGTTTGCCTTAGAAATCTTAAATAACATTAATTAAATGGCAGGTGGGGATTTTTTTTAAAGATCGGACCTGGCCCCTGGTGGGGCAAATCCAGCAACAGTTTGCAAGGAGGTCACTCTCAGACCGCTTGGCAGCCCTGCAGAATATCAATGAAGGCCATTGAAGTGACTGTTTTTGGCAAGAGCTCCTGTTACCTCCCCTTGACCGCTGCTCCACAGCCTCCGGGGAAGAGGAGTCAACCATTCCCCAGCTGGCTCATCTTAATTCAATCAACCACAGAGTCCAGGCACCTGATGGCTGTTGGGAATATGATGTGAATGATTAACGTTCAAAGGGTTGCGTATGATTGTAGTCGTGAAAGGAAACTTAGGATTCATCGTTCCTGATGTAATGTCATCGGCGTAACAAAGTGATATTTCACTCATTTTAACAGGCCTGTTTAAGAAAAAGCACTAGGTCTTCCTGTCCATCTTTAGCTTGCCATCCTGTCTCCTCCCCATATAACCAGAGATCGCCCGGAGCGCTTAAAAAAGAGCCACAGTCGCTTAAGAGTTCTCTGCTTTTAATATCCTTCGGCATCTAGTTGAATGGGTGTTATTTATGTCAAAGTGCTAGTTAGTCTGAAATATTGGGAGAAGGAAAGCTAACAGCTGGATATGCTAATGAGTAAATAAACCATGTGTCTCTTTAATGATACCCACATGAATCTGTGGCACTGATGGGAATGGCCAGCAATAAACAGGACTGGGATGGAGGGACTGGAGAACAAGGGCAGCTAGATGTTACGATGCGGAGGATGGCAAGGGATGCTTTCGCCTTGTTGGTGGCGGGCGTTGCATTAGCAGTCCTAGCCGGGGGCAACCTGGCACGAAGGTGCTTCTGACTCCACCCAGGGCTCAGGGTCCACTACTCAGCCCCATGATTTATCAACAAGGATTTATCCTTGCCTTCATGGCTATACAGTCATGCCTCGGGTTACAGCCACTTCAGGTTGCCTTTCTTCGGGTTGCAGACCGCCGAAACCCAGAAGTACTGGAACGGGTTACTTCCGGGTTTTGGCAGCCGTGCATGCGCAGAAGCACTAAATCGCGCTTTGCGCATGCGCAGAAGTGCCAAATCACAACCCGTGCGTGCGCAGACGCGGGTTGCAAACGTTGTGGGTTGCGAACATGCATCCCACATGGATCACGTTCGCAACCCGAGCGTCCATTGTACTGGGCATTAACTAGATCAGACAAATCAGGTCCTCCCTTAAAGAGGGCATGTATTGCGGTAAGATCTGGAAAACCAACACCCTGTGTTGTGGGTGGGTATGATTGGTCAGCCACAACACCCGATTGGTAGGTCCCTCGTAGCTGGGTACAATCTGGCCAATGGGGTGCAGTCTAAATGGATCAAGGGACCTATATATACCTATGCACGTGACCCAGAGCTTCCTCTTTCGGCGTGTGCATTCGGAACACCCTCCCACCTCTCCCTACTTTTAGGGCTTTGCGCTTGACCTTGCTATGCCGTCGTGTGTCGTCTGTCGTTGGGACAGGGGCATGGCAGGAATTCCCCCCACTTGGCTGATTGGCTGTTGCCATTTGGGTTTCGTCTGCCGCGTAGCAAATCGTCACAACTTGTAAGGTTGCGGATAGGCACTGGTTCATGTGATAGGGATGGGAGAACGCTCTCGCCATCCCTATGTGAAGGGTATTCCATTAAAGGAATCCAGGGATTTGATGGTTTGGTCAACCCCTGAGAGGGGGTTGTGCCCATGCCGGAGTCCAAGGGGACATTTGGGTGGTGGAGTTAGCCCGTTCCTGGCTTTCCGCTTATCCAGGTGTTCACCCTTGGCTGACCTATGCTGGTGCCCTGGGTCAGCGCTACCTGCAAGGCAGGGAGCTAGTTGAACCAGAGCCCATGCAACCAGTCACTTTCTGTAGTCAATAAAGTTGTGGCCTAAATTCTGCCAAAAACCAAAACCAAAATTTGAGTCAAGTGTGAATTTATTTAGAGGGGAGGTTTCTGGGTCTGAACACACAGTCAGCCTGCTGTTAGCTGGCCTTCTAGAAAATTGATATTCTAGACCTTAAATGTGACTATGACGTTCAGTTGGCCTTTGAATACACCAAAACAAAAAAGGAACTACTACAAGGCAATCGCCTGTATGTTCCCTCAAAAGTAAGTGCCGTTTAATGGGGCTTACTCCCAGGTAAGTAGATAGAGGCCTGCATCCTTAAATGCCTGATTTTTAGTCTTGAGATTCAACCTCCCATATATCTTCAAAAGTAGGTAGGACAAAAGCCATTTGTAGAGCGTTTGATTTACAGGCGGGGAGGGACAGAAAGAAAAGGGATTTGAATGCGGAGCTCTCAAAACAAGGTTACTTAAACATTTCAGACATGTTTATATATGAGCACCTGTTGAAGTGGGGCGCGAGTGGTGCTGTGGGTTAAACCATAGAGCCTAGGACTTGCCAATCAGAAGGTCGGCAGTTCGAATCCCCGCGACGGAGTGAGCTCCCGTTGCTCATCCCCAGCTCTTGCCAGCCTAGCAGTTTGAAAGCACGTCAAAGTGCAAGTAGATAAATAGGTACTGCTCCGGCAGGAAGGAAAACGGCTTTTCCGTGCGCTGCTCTGGTTCGCCAGAAGCGGCTTAGTCATGCTGGCCACATGACCCAGAAGCTGTACACTGGCTCCCTCAGCCAATAAAGCGAGAAGAGCACCGCAACCCCAGTCGGCCACGACTGGACCTAATGGTCAGGGGTCCCTTTACCTTTACCTTACCTGTTGAATTATTTGGAGAATTTTAGCAAATATGGCTTCCCTAGTTTCCCTGCCTATTGAACTGTGGATCCATTTTTAATACTGTTTTTACATGATTGACAGACACAGTAGAGCACGCCCATACACCTTCTGGTCCTCTGCTCTTAACCCATTGCTGCTTTTATGTACCAGAGTTTCGTTTAACATTCAGCGAGTCAAACTTTCGCAGAGCATCTCAGTGCCAAAAGAGAGGGAGAATGAGAGAGGAGACAGGGCTGCTACCTGAGGAATTTGCCGCTCAGAGTCTCTGACTGCTTTCCATTACAGTGGTACCTCTGGTTACATACGCTTCAGCTTACAGACTCGCTAACCCAGAAATAGTACCTCGGGCTAAGAACTTTGCTTCAGGATGAGAACAGAAATCGTGCTCCAGAGGCACAGCAGCAGCAGGAAGCCCCATTAGCTAAAGTGGTGCTTCAGGTTAAGAACAGTTTCAGGTTAAGTACAGACCTCTGGAACGAATTAAGTACTTAACCTGAGGTACCACTGTATTCATTTGGTAAAGCTGCCCTTGCTGTCATTGGAGGGTAGCATCATCTTTGATTATTATTTTTTTAAAGCAAAACCTTTTTTATTATTCAATGTAATACAAAATAATCAAAAGAGTAATCGGTATTACAATTAGTAATAACAGCATAACAGATGAATAAAGTGGCTCAAATGTTTATTTGCACCATTTTCCCCCCCTTATACAGTAAAATAAAATTCTTACGTACATTTTAGCACACTATTGTAGAACGTCAACATTTTCTACAGCAACATATAATTTATCCGACTTCCCAATATCCTTGATTTTCTTGTAAAGTAATAAGACATTGGGTTCTATCTGTATAATATTTCAGGGTATTTTTCCTTATTTTTCAATGTTGTTAACCTCAGAATGTTTAGTTGTTCCCACAACTTGCTAATAAAATTTGCTTTGCTCAGTTTTGGGGTATTTTTCCATGACTTAGCCTACAGATGCTTTCAGTAGTTTGGATGCTCTGCGGTCCAGCTAACCGTTTTCCTGTGAACTCTTTTCTCCCCGGACTGTGTCCCTTCTCATCCAGTGAGACGCCATTCAAGTCTGTCAGCCTTTCATTTTGCTTTGCATATCTGCGGCACGACAAGTAATTGATTAGGAAATAATTGTGGAACTTGCTGGGTTTTTGCTTTTTGATGAGTTGCCAAGGAATGAATCATGGATCAGATGATATGGCGTGTCCAGCTACAATTTCCCCCCTATTTAAGTGATGCCATTATCACGGGAATTGCCCTTTCTTACCATACCTGTACAGTATTTCACAATTGTTATTATTATTTTACCAACAACCAAAACACAAACAGTGAACCCCCCCCCCCAGGTGGCTGATACATTGGGTATACATAATCAATAATAACATATTCAAATAAACCATATGTTCGATTCTATATACATTAACACTCCTCCCTCCACAAGGTTTATTTAACTTTTAACATTTTAATTGCCCCAAATTGTTCAGACCTACCCAAATAATTCAATATCTTCTCAAACCAATCCTCCTCTTTCTCACTGACCTTAAACCCTTTCGTTTTGTGTATCTTCACAGTTAGATATTCTAAAATTATAATATTATTCAGTTTTTTCCTCCATTGGTTCACCCCTAGCTCTTCTGCATTTTTCCAGTTACTCACTATAACCTGTCTGGCTGCAATTACCATCAATTTTACCCATTTACATTCCTCTTTAGTTTTTAACTCGGTGCTACTTGGGCTAATAAGAACCATTAATTTAGATATTTCCACCTTCCTACCCACAATTCCCGATATTTCTATACCAATCTGTTTCCAAAATTCATTAACTAACGGACAATCCCACCACATATGACTGTACGTTCCCATCACTCCACATTTCCTCCAACAATTCTTACTTCCAGATTTTGTAAGATCATATAACCTTACAGGTATATAATACCATTTTGTATTTCACAATTAGTCTCCAGCTGAGGTTAAGCTACATACTTAAACATCCAGCACATCTATGCCAACAAAAGCTGGAATGCTAGAAAGATCTGCTGGGACAAATTCTTCCTTGCAAATTGTCTATTTCTGTCCGCTGCCCCAGCTGAATATCTTACAACTGGACTTCTGAAAGTCACAAGCCTGTCCAGGAGTCATGTGTGTGTGTTGCTTGTTATGAAACTGTAAGTTTCCATGTTCAGCTACTTGCTCACTAACACTGCGGTCTCTTTGTACCAGCACAGACACATTCAAGCCGCAAAGTGGAGATTGCGACTCTGGTTTCATAAACTGGAAACATCCCCCCCCCCCCCAGTTGAAGGAAGAGAAGCTGTGATCTCATTGGAGTTTGCTACTGCTCTGCCATTTTGTTGTGCACGTTGCATGAAGCGCGATTTCTGTACGTTGGTGAATTTCTTCCAATAAACACATTTTTGTATGCAGTTTTGACCAATATACACATTTCTGCAAGCAGGTTTCCCTAATGCAATGCATTTTTGTATACCATTTTCACACCCAAAAAATTGAAATCACTTTGAGATTTTTTGCTACAATCAAGTAAAATTTCATAGATTTTATAAAATAAATAAGCAATGTGTGCATGTCTACACACACCTCCCCCTAGACAAATTTTGTACAAATTGCATGGTTGGACAACTGCAGGGTAAAATTTGAATAAGTACAACTTTTGAGCAAGTACAACTTAACAATAGCGGTATTCCAGTTCTCAGTTAGGTAGTTTTCAAATTCTCCCCCCCCCCACCAGCTGCCCACAATGTCCAGTGATTGGAATTGTACACAGTACAGTGGTACCTTGGTTCCCAAACTTAATCTGTTCCGGAAGTCCGTTCCAAAACCAAAGCATTCCAAAACCAAGGTGTGCTTTCCCATAGAAAATATTGCAAAACCGATTAATCCATTCTAGACTTTTAAAAACAACCCCTAAAACAGCCATTTGACATGAATTTTAGTATCTAACGAGACCGTTGATCCATAAAATGAAAGCAATAATCAGTGTACTGTACTATAAAATAAATAAGACAGTATTGTAGATGATAAAAATAAAATAAATAAATTCTTACCTGCACTGATGATAGCCATTGTTTGGATGGGGGTGCTTTTATCCATTTCCGCAGTCACACAACCAATCAATCAGTAGCTGAACTGGGTTCCACAGTCACAAAAACAAATTAACCAAAAAAGCCTCAAAAACAAAAATGCAAAATAAGTAGCAAAAACAAAAGTGCCAAACTTAACCCATTCTGGAAGTTTGTTTGACTTCTGAAATGTTCAAAAACCAAGGCACAGTTTCTAATTGGTGAAAAATAGGGAAAAATAGCCAACAGCTGCATCGGACGTTCGGCTTCTGAAAAATGTTCAAAAACCAGAACACTTCTGGGTTTTCGGGGTTTGAGAACCAAGGCGTTTGAGAGCCAAGATACCACTGGATTCCAAGTGGAGTAGCACCAAAGGTTGTATCAGGGCTTTATGATGCTGGCAACCTTTTCATTCACCATGACCCCGAGATCTCTTTTCTAGTCAGTCACCACCACTTCAGGCCCAATAAACGTACTTGTGGAGTTGGGATTTCATGCCTCAATATGCACCACTTTATCCTTTTTTGTGTTGAACTACATTTGCCGTTTTACTGCCCGTTCGCCCAGTTGATAGAGCTCCTGGCTATGTCTTGTTGCTTTAATCACCCTAAATAATACGGTGTCATCTGCAAACTTAGCAACCTCATTGCTCTCCCCTGATTCCAGATCAAGCTAAAAAGCCCTGATTACATTCCTCCATTGTGAGAACTGTCCGTTTATTTCTATTCTCTGTGTCTTGTTCTTTAACCAGCTACCAGTCTATAAGAGAACCATAGTATTAAAAATGAGGGGTTTGCACCTGCCTCGGGATTCAATTTGTATCCACACTTTTCAGAGGCAGCACAAGCTGTTTCAGAGCTGCTTTGTGTCTTTCCACTTTGACTTGTTAATCAGAACCAAATTACATCTGTTGAAGCTGAAGCGCTGTCTCCCTCCATTCACTATAATGGGGAATATATAAACTACTATAGTATTTTGCCATTTTCACAGAAGCAGATACAATCTGCAAGCACGACAAGCCCCTCCAAGAGTGGATTAAGCCTACCCAGTTGTAGGTGAATCGATCCAAGTGTTTTACAGGCGGGCACATTTAATGTCTGGTTGTTGTTGTTGTTGTTTAGATAAAGGAAACATCAATAACTTCTTGATTCTTTGCCAGAATGGGATGGATGTGTGGACATGGACACTTCTCCTGGGGGGAGGGAATGAAGGCTGCCAAATTTTAGAATGATGTCTGCAGTGGGTGTCCCACAAGGGCAGGATGTTATCCTCTTGGGGTTTGGGGTGGAAAAACAATATCATGGATCCCCAGGAATGGCATGCCCAAGCAAGGAACCTGTTATCATAGTAATAGTAATAATAATAATAATAATAATAATAATAATAATAATAATAATAATAATTATTATTATTATTATTATAATTTATTATTTATACACCGCCCATCTGGCTGGGCTTCCCCAGCCACTCTGGGTGGCTTCCAACAAAATATTAAAATACCATAATACATCAAACATTAAAAGCTTCCCTAAACAGGGCTGCCTTCAGATCCCACGGGTCTGTGAAGGCGGATGAAGAGGCTGTAGCAGATCTACACACATAAAACAAATTCATGCACAGGCTTCTTCCAAAAACCCATCCTAAACCCAAACCCCCAAAGTCCCATGGCGATCGGCAAATGGTAACGGGGGCAGGATCTTGAGATCATTAACCAGCACATGGGCAGTGGAAGTGGCGTCTCAAGGGGGGGGGGGCGGTCTGCCCTGGGGTCATGTCAGGGGGTGTGACAAGAAGGCACCCTGCAGTGTGCACACTCCACTGCCCCCCGGGCGCGGCGGTGCAAGCAGCCATTACGCCACCGCAGCCGCATGTGGAGGATCCTCTGTTCACATGCGCTGTACATAGCGGTTTGCCGCTGGCACCGCCCAAGTGGCGTACGGACGGGGGTGAGATCCCTCCATCGCTGCTACAGCCGCAGGCAGAGGATTCCATCGCCACCGCTGCAGCCATGAGCAGAGAATTCCGCCACCATCCATACAGCGCTTGGGCGGCGCCGGCGGCAAACCACTACGATGCGCAGTGTCACACGCATGTATTGGCAAAACCAATTTGTTGTTTCGCAACTTTCTCACTAGTTGCAGGACCTTAGCCAGACCTAGCAGAGTCAACGCAGAATCCACGGAAGCAATTGGCAACTTGGCTGCAGACAGGATAGACGAAGCAGGAACCAGGAACTTGGAGTTAGGTGTTTATTATATACAGTGGACTATTTACAGGAACAGAACACGGCTCTTTAGCTAGCTCTCTCTGACACGACTCACAACTCCTACACTGACACAGAACTCTGAACCTCTGAACTAACACATTCCAGTTAGTAGGCCTTTAATTATCACTCCCTTGAGAGAGCTTGACCAATCAGGGAGCGGTCTCCATGTCTCTGTTATCACCAGGCAGACTTACTCCTTCAGATTGCCAAACCTTAATTGACTCTGTGTGAGTAGCTGCACGTACACAGTTTCCAACAGCATGCACTGTACGTAGCGATGCTGCACATGTGCCCTACGTAGCAACGCCATGCATGCGTTGTACGTAATGGCGCAACGCATGCGCAGCCGGCGGTTTCCCCCGCCCCGGGTGTCTGTTTGCCTTCGTTCGCCCCTGGGCAGTGGGTACAGATTCAGTCACTCTTGACTCAAGGAATGAGGCAGTTGAGCAGCTCAGCAGCTGTATCCATGACTGAGCAGCCCTGTTTAGGATCCATTCTGCTCACTCTGAAAAGGGGGAGGAGCTAGAAAAGGTTCCCTAAACATACTCTGCCTCCCTTTTTACCTATGTCCCCACTGTGGAAGGATGTGTGGATCCAGAATTGGCCTCCACAGTCACTTACGGACTCACTTTAAAACAGTGTTTATGGAAGACAATCTTACTCAGCTACAAGGGATCGCCAAAGAAGAAGAAGAAGAAGAAGAAGAAGAAGAAGAAGAAGAAGAAGAAGAAGAAGAAGAAGAAGAAGAAGATCGCAAGGGTCATTGGTGGTGGTGGGGCTTCACCCTGCACATGGATTTGGGGGATACAAAGGAGATACGTTTGTTTTATTCATTTACTTCATTAAATTTATAGATTGCTTGATTGTAAAAACAGCAGCAGCAACAACCCCCCTCAAAGCCTTTTACCAAAAAGATAAAATGGCAAAATCAAGAACAAAATACTAACACTTCAAAACATGTAAAAAGTCAAAATACTGAAACACATTAAAATTCACATCAACTTTCTAAGCTTCTGGGTTGGCTTGTCTAAACAAGAATGTTTTTAGCAGATGCTGAAAAGAACATAATGAAGGCACCTGCTTCATATCAATAGGCATCTAAATGATCAATAAATAAACAAGATCCTATCTCATAGGCTTTACTGGAAGGAGTGCAAATGTTATTCTAAAGCATTTGGCATGTTTTAAGTTCCACCGATTGATTTTAAAAAAGATATTAATTTATTTCAGGTATTCATTGGAGTAGCTGTGTTTGTTGCAGCAAAATCAGTAAAATGTTTTGTGGCAACTTAAAGGCTAGCAATTTTTGTTACCAGATGCATGAAGTGGACTACAGTTCATAAGAAAATGTTTGTCTTTACGGTGGCATAATGCTTCGTTGGTCTCATTTATTTATTACATCTATTTATGGCCTGGCCTTCCCCATTGTAGATCTCAGAGTAGGACATTATACAAACTGCCAACCCTAAATTAACTCAGACTAAAAATAATCAAAATAATAAATCAATCAAAAGTACTGGTATTTGCATCCAGGGTTCTCCCATTGCTGGTTTGGGAAACTCTGTACATTGACCACAATCCATACCTATCCTGCTGTTTTGAATGTAAAACTACATTTTGATGTGTTTTCCCCCAAACCAGTTTCTATCCAGAGGAGGGGGGTGACAGGAGAGAATGACCTGGCTGAATTTTAAGCCAGCAATATGTACACAGTCAATACAAGAGAACACTTTTTCTACTTTCCAACAGTTGTCAAATCTAGATCATTCAGAGCATCTCAAGAGCACAAATCACTAATAGACTACACTGCTCACTGAAATTCACTACTGGGCTCTGACAATGTAAAGTATTAGAGATGATTTTGCCACGTCGGAGGGATTCCACCTTATAGATAATGTGATTCCTTTCTAGACTTCTTTTAAGCTGTGTCTTAATTTTTCTGGTGACTGAGGCTCAGAAATCACTGATCAACAGGCAAGACGACTCTATGCAATTTGATCGAAAGCTCTGCTGCTAATTTTGTTGGGTGTCCTCTTGTTCAAGTAATAAAATTGCCAACAAACAAACAAACAAACAAACAAACAAACAAACAAACAATCAGGAGCCTTGTATATTCCAAATATGAGCTGCCATCTTAGGAGACAGCTGGGGTGTGTGTGTGTGTGTGTGTGTGTGTGTGTGTGTGTATGTCACAGCCACTGCTGCAAAAGCAGAGCCAAATACAGTGGTACCTCAGGTTAAGTACTTAATTTGTTCCAGAGGTCCGTACTTAACCTGAAACTGTTCTTAACCTGAAGCACCACTTTAGCTAATGGGGCCTCCTGCTGCTGCCGCCGCACCGCCGGAGCATGATTTCTGTTCTCATCCTGAAGCAAAGTTCTTAACCTGAAGCACTATTTCTGGGTTAGCGGAGTCTGTAACCTGAAGCGTATGTAACCTGAAGCATATGTAACCTGAGGTACCACTGTACGAGGTCATTTTACCACACCCACAGAAACTGCCTTGAGCCTAGGCGTCATTTCAATACGCAAACAAATGGTTTATTAACATTACGCAGCAATTTCCCCATCTTTCCCCATAGGGGCCCTGTACAAAAGACCAACAAGCAACTTTCTCTTAGCATGTAGATTTTGACCTTTTTTTGGGGGGGGGGGGGAGATACTGCACCTGTTGAATTTCTGCCTGCCATGCAGCAGTTGAAAGCACAGAAACCCCCAAAAGAAGTGGGGAACCTCTTGGGGTGCATTTCTTCAGTAGCTGGATATTCGGTGAGGCAATGGGCCCTGCCTTTGCCCCATCCCTGGGGCCAATCTAGAATTATGAGGGAACAGCTGGAAGCCTAAAAGCCCCAGAAAGCTATAAAACTCCAGTGGCTACTTTCACAACTAGTCAAAAAAATTGAGAATGTTACAGGTAAATCATAACCGAGGCCAAAGGCTGAGCAAAGAGAGAGAAAGTTGCTACTTGTACTTGTCTGAGGTAATAAAAAGGTGACTTGTTGCGTTATTTACAGTCCCCCATAAAGAGAAACCTCTGGTCGCCAGGCAGAAAACCCACGAATGGGCTTTGCTTTCAAGCCCTGCAGCTCCCCTTCTTCAAAGCAAAGAAGGGAAAGGGTTAAAGTAAGTGTGCTGTGGGTGGGGGGTAGGTTTCAGCTATTTGGGAATTAAATCCAGGTGGCTCGATGTGTGAACAGACAAAAGATAGAAATCGCAGAGGAAATAGCTCTGTCTGAGCCCACATCATGACGCCTTGCGCTGACCTCACAACCCAAAACCCATCAGTCAGTGTGCCCTTCGAGTGACTCTTCACCTCATGCACTGCGAATCCAAAACCGGGAGGAGAACCCCCTCCTCCTTTTCCTCCCGTCTAAGAAAAGGTCAGGATTTTCAGAAAACCTTTTTTTTTTTTTTTTTTTTTTTGCTAGAGGCTTTCACCACAAGCCCAAACGTTTTAACAGACCCTTGAACTATGCCTCTGTGCGTGTGCAAGTAGGGTAAACGCTTGAGATTTGGAGAAGTATGAGTGAACCTCAACACAACGCTGACTAGGCGTTGCAGCCACCAGCAAGAGAGAGAAAAAAGCTGCCTCATCCTGGCTCTTACACGGCCAGAGAATCTCCCCTGATTTGGCCCACATTAGGTAAAGGGTAAAGGGACCCCTGACCATTAGGTCCAGTCATGGCCGACTCTGGAGTTGCAGTGCACATCTCGCTTTATTGGCCGAGGGAGCCAGCGTACAGCTTCCAGGTCATGTGGCCAGCATGACTAAGCCACTTCTGACGAACCAGAGCAGCGCCCGGAAATGCCGTTTACCTTCCCGCCAGAGCGGTACCTATTTATCTACTTGCACTTTGACGTGCTTTCGAACTGCTAGGTTGACAGGAGCAGGGACTGAGCAATGGAAGCTCACCCCGTAGTGGGGATTTGAACCAATGACCTTCTGATCGGCAAGTCCTAGGCTCTGTGGTTTAACCCACAGCGCCACCCACATCCCTTGGCCCGCATTACACAAAACTGGAAGATTCTCTCTTTTTTGTATATAATTTTATTAAGTTTTCTGTTTTACAAATACTCATTTTACATCCTTAAGATATCAATGACTTCCCTTCTTCCCTTTCTATGGTTCATTTCACATATATAAATCCCTGCATATTTTACAAAAACTATACCATTCCGTATTCCATTATTCCATCCGTCAAAACTTATTTACACCATTGAATTTATCTTAATGCTGCCAGCGTTTTCAGCTGTACACAATTATTTCCCATATATTCAATAAATGTTTTCCAATCTTCTTTAAACATACGTTCTTCTTGTTCTATTCTTCTACATGCCAAGTCCGCAAGCTGCACATATTCCATCAATTAAACTTGCCATTCTTCTTTAGTTAGGACCTCGATCGTTTTCCATTTTGGGGCTAACAAAACACAGGCCGTCTAAAATCTGGTAGATTCTCATTCATTCATTGTGGAATCTTCTCTCGGATGTATTTGAGCAGTTACTTCAAAAATTAGTGGAATAATTTGCAAAGATTTATTTATCCGGCCAGGAAAGAGGTGCGGAAAGTGCATTTGATCGCTTCTCGGCCTTTTGGCTAAGATCAAGTGTAGGAAAGTGCATTTGAGGTGTTCAAAACATTCTCTCTGGTGTGCATTTATTTCCCCATTTGGAACAGGTTCTCAGACTTGGCAGAATGCACTGCAACTTGTTGCACAAACCATTCATGCTTTATTGAAGCTGAAAGTGAAGTATGGTCAAAGAAGAGGAAGTTTCTAGACCAGGGGTTGGCAAAGCTTACTGGACATGGGCTGGATCACTCCCGCGGAGATCATCTGTGGGCAGGACAGGCGAAGTGTGATGCCGGAAATCGTGTCTGCGCATGTCCGTGGCACCGAAAATCGCTTCTGCGCATGCCCAGACACGGGAAATCACGTCTGCACAGAAGGGATTTCCAGCATCTGGGCATGTGCAGAGGCGATTTCCGGAGCCGCGGAAGAGAGTCCCCATGCCGCGCTGTGCTGGTTTAGCGCAGCGTGCGGGGACTTGGCAAGCAGGTGGTTTGGTTTGGGGGCAGCTCATGGGCTGGTTAAACGGCCTCCGTGGGCTGGGGATGCCTGTTCTAGACTTTATTAATATGGGCCGAGTAGCTACAGATGAAGGAATCCATTCTGAAGGAAATTAGCCCTGAGTGCTCACTGGAAGGACAGATCCTGAAGCTGAGGCTCCAATACTTTGGCCACCTCATGAGAAGAGAAGACTCCCTGGAAAAGACCCTGATGTTGGGAAAGATGGAGGGCACAAGGAGAAGGGGACGACAGAGGACGAGATGGTTGGACAGTGTTCTCAAAGCTACCAGCATGAGTTTGACCAAACTGTGGGAGGCAGTAGAAGACAGGAGTGCCTGGCATGCTCTGGTCCAGGGGGTCACGAAGAGTCGGACACCACTAAACAACTAAACAACAAGCTACAGATGAGATTTTGTAACACATCCCCAAACAGCCACACCTTTGATCGCTACAGGCAAAGGGCATGGCATGATATTCTGCGGAAGCTGCACAAAATCTCAAAGAAATTAGCATTTAAATGGGCAGCAATAACCACCAATTATTATTATTATTATTATTAGTAGTAGTAGTAGTAGTAGTAGTAGTAGTAGTATATATCACCTTCATCCGTTGATCTCAGGGTGGTTCACAATATAAAAATGCAAGATAAAAAACACAAAATGTATAATAAAAACTAGAACAAACCAAATCAATAACCCCAGCCCAGCTCTCAACCTGTTGCCTGTCATAACTGATGTAGAAAAATAAATAAAGAACCAAGACCAAATAAACCAAATGAAGACTACCTAAGAGATATATAAACCTTTTCTTCAATTTTGCCTTCAGTCTGCTCTTTTTTAAATTCGCTTCTCCCATTATTCCCCTTCTTCAAATCCTTTCTTTCCTTTCTGTCAAATAAAGCATTTTTCTTTCCTCCCTGCACTGCCCATTACCCTATTTCATCAATTTACCCTATTTTTGTAATTGTATCCAAGTTCTTTTTAAAGATTGTATCCAGCTAATTTTCATTTGTAACCAGTTTTGTTTTTGTTTTTTCTCTTGTAATTGTGTCTTTACTCCTTGTAAATGTGGATCCTTACTGTGACCCTTAGGCAATTGCTACATTTGGCACTTTTGCAAATGGCATTGACCCCTTTGTATCCTTGTGCCTTATCAGTGTTTGTTCAACTTCTCAATGATTGCAACTACTTTTAGGAAAATAAGAAATGGAACCCAGGTATCTAAATTGCATCACTTTATTGTAACCATGAAAGTAATAAATGTTATTTTTAGCTTCAACCTAATCACTTCCACTCAGCTCCCCTTCCTTCTTTCGTAAAGTGCAAGATGACCAGATCTATCTCATTTGCTATCCCTTCGTGGATTTCTAGGCATGACCTTACTCATGTAGATAGGATTTGCACCCCACTTTGTATCGTGCACCCGAACCTCCCTTTTGCACTCTGCACCCCTGTACCTCCCCCTTGTAAACTGACAAAGCTTTGACGAATAAGACCACCCACAATTGTGACTGTATAAAATTCTGGCAAATGGAAGGGGAAGAAATGGAGGCAGTGAGAGATTTTACTTTCTTGGGCTCCATGATCACTGCAGATGGTGACAGCAGCCACGAAATTAAAAGACGCCTGCTTCTTGGGAGAAAAGCAATGACAAACCTAGACAGCATCTTAAAAAGCAGAGACATCACCTTGCTGACAAAGGTCCGTATACTTAAAGCTATGGTTTTCCCAGTAGTGATGTATGGAAGTGAGAGCTGGACCATAAAGAAGACTGATCGCCGAAGAATTGATGCTTTTGAATTATGGTGCTGAAGGAGATTCTTGAGTCCCATGGACTGCAAGAAGATCAAACCTCTCCATTCTGAAGGAAATCAGCCCTGAGTGCTCACTGGAAGGACAGATCCTGAAGCTGAGGCTCCAGTACTTTGTCCACCTCATGAGAAGAGAAGACTCCCTGGAAAAGACCCTGATGTTGAGAAAGATGGAGGGCACAAGGAGAAGGGGACGACAGAGGACGAGATGGTTGGACAGTGTTCTTGAAGCTACCAGCATGAGTTTGACCAAACTGCGGGAGGCAGTGGAAGACAGGAGTGCCTGGCGTGCTTTGGTACATGGGGTCATGAAGAGTCGGACACGACTAAACGACTAAACAACAACAACAAAAATTCTGGACTTACCTTTGGGTGGGGTTCCTCACACCTTTGGTCACCTTTGCGTCGGGAACTCGGTTGCAACCGAATAAAGGATCTTTGCTCTTAAAAAGCTGCTTGCTTCTTTCTCTCCTTGGTTGGACATCACCTGTCTTCTCAGACCCCTTTGGGGGTCCCAAACCCAAATTCTAAGTGTTTTACATCATAATGGCATGCATTTTTCCAGTTTCAAATAAATACAGGGCCAGCTACCATATATTCAGGGCAGAAAAGTCTTCCCGTATTTGCCCAAAGTAAAGGAGCAGGTCAGATGGGAGATGGCCCCAACTCCCAACAATTTCCCCCTGGGGTAAAACAGAGGATTTACTGGGGCACAATAGTCAACTTTTAGATTGGGAAAGGCTATGGAAAGCTGATATGAAATTCTCAGCATGTTGCACATTGAAAGAAAACTATGTGGAAATACAGGGACGTGGGTGGCGTTGTGGTCTAAGCCACTGAGCCTAGAGCTTGCCGATCAGAAGCTCGGCGGTTCGAATCTCCACGACGGGGTGAGCTCCTGTTGCTCAGTCCCAGTTCCTACCAACCTAGCAGTTCAAAAGCACGTCAAAGTGCTAGTAGATAAATAAGTACCACTCTGGTGGGAAGGTAAATGGCATTTCCATGCGCTGTTCTGGTTTGCCAGAAGTGGCTTAGTCATGCTGGCCACATGACCCAGAAGCTGTACACTGGCTCCCTCGGCCAGTAAAGCGAGATGAGCGCCGCAACCCCAGAGTCGTCTGTGACTGGACCTAATGGTCAGGGGTCCCTTTACCTTTACCTTTAAGTTAACAAAGATGTATAAGACAAATACAAAAAACTTGCTGGAAATGTAAAGAAAATGTAAAGACTATCACATGTGGTGGTTGTGTAAAGTAAAAGCATTCTGGGAAATGATATATAATGAATTGAAAAAAAGTTTAAAATAACTTTTATAAAAAAACAAATCCCAGAAGCTTTCTTATTAGGAATTTTAGGTACTGATATCCCAAAGGAGTAGAAAAGACTTTTTTATGTATGCAACAACAGCCACACGGATGCTATTAGCCCAGAGATGGAAAGAAGAAGGAGTCCCTACCAGAGAGGAATGGCAAACCAAGCCGTTAAGACTAGGCCGAAATGGCAAAACTGACTGGAAAGCTCAGGAAGCAAGAGGACAAAAACTTCAAGAAAAAATGGGGGGGGGGTATAATTCATTTAGGAGACCACTGTAAACAGATGAAAACACTAGCAGGATTTTAATCTCACTTGTAATGTAACAATCACAATGGACAATATGGACAGATACAAAATATGGATTATGAAATAATATGCAGTTGAAAATGTTGACTGTAGGACCCAAGAAGGGGATGGTGGGAAGTCTGGAGTCTCAGAGAAATCTCTAAATGTGGATACAGTGGTACCTCAGGTTAAGTACGGTACTTAATTCGTTCTGGAGGTCCATTCTTAACCTGAAACTGTTCTTAACCTGAAGCACCACTTTAGCTAATGGGGCCTCCTGCTGCTGCTGCGCTGCAGTGCGATTTCTGTTCTCATCCTGAAGCAAAGTTCTTAACCCAAGGTACTATTTCTGGGTTAGCGGAGTCTGTAACCTGAAGCGTCTGTAACCCGAGGTACCACTGTATTTACTTGGTGCTGTTATAACTCTATGCTTGTAAAATCAAATATATATATATATATATTTAAAACAAACAACAGCAACAACAAGGGGATTTAGTATGGTGAGTTTTGCCTTCTTTGGAGCAAGGCAAAGTCTGTGCAGGCTCCCACCTGGCTAGGATAGATTGGCAGTGGCCTCAGCATGGTGTGTCCATTATCGAAACATTGAGGACCTTGTGGGCATACGGCAAGGTGCACTGTCCATGAATTCAGTCACAGCGAGCCCCTTAAGCTGCCTTTGCCAAGCTGTGCTGATTCCCCGTAATAGCATTTTAAATATGAGGGATGACAGAGCCCTTGAAGTTAATTTGCACAAAGAGGTGATAGTTTTGAATGTCAGCCAAAGTGCACGGCCTGCCTGGAATTTTGTGGGTGCAGGAACCAAGAGGAAGGGAGAGGCTGGATGCAATTCTCCAAATATGGCCTGTTTACATCACCCCAGAATCTTAGACTTGAGGTTCCTGTGAACACAATCCGTTGTGTTTCCATGGTTGCGTTTTTCTTATTATTGTGAGCTGCCTTGAGTGCATTTATACTGAATGATGGCACAGGACAGGAATTTAAACCTGTGACTTTATGCATCTAAACAAAGAGTAATCATGTGGACCAGCCCGTTACATTCTTTTGCGTCCGAGGCAGAAAACCTACAATAGCTCTTCCATTAGGGCTATTGGGGTACAGCCTTCTCAATAAGAATCCCACAACTCTCAATGCCACAAACACTCTTTCTGTCAATCTCATGTACTCTGGCCAATCAGCTGTCTGCACCACTCTGGGCCGAAAAGCCATACATATGGTTGCCATTTGAATATTAGGAGGACTGCCTGCTTTTCAGCCCCTGCCGGGCAGATTCCCACTCTCTCTGTTGTTAGGAAGGCCATCCATCTGCCTCCGATCCGATTAGGGAGGACTGCTTGAATAATAGCCAAGTGGTAGGTAGCCTATCGGAGGGATCATTTGTTCTGAGCATGCTCAGAGTGGTTTCCTTAGAAGCCAGATCTCCTCATAGTTCTTAGGTAACCAGAGAAGCAATAGGGAGCCTTTTCTACTTGGTTTTCTATTTTCTGATCTTGCTAGAGAGAGACAGAGAGATAGCACAGCGTGGGTCTCTTCCTATAATAAGTATCTGGGTTTTTTTGTTTTGTTTTGTTTTTTTGTTTTTTTACTTACACATTTCATGAATTCGTTAGGGAAGTGAAGTGGCAGATGCATATAGAGTTGTAAAATCTGTATTGACAATTTCCCTGCTGGGTAGAGCAAGGTAGGTAGATCTGATCCCTCTGAAATACCAGAGTATTTCCAGAAAAGAGGTGTAAAATATGCTTCCAACAACCCCCTCCCTACAGAGGCGGAGCTAGCTGCTCTGGCATTTTCTAAAATGAAAAGTTTGGCCTTTACGCCTGTCTGGATAGCACACTGACTCGTTGTCCTTCGCTAAACCAGGAAGGAAGTCTAGGATGCCTCATACATAAGAGGCTGGCTACAATTCCCCACCTCCAGAACCAGCTGAGCCGGGGCTGGGGCATCAGCCTGAAGGGTCCTCACCTGTGCTGGATCCTCAGGTGCAGGCACCAGCTGAGTCTGCTCTGGCTCCTGAGGGGATGGAGGACCCATTGTCTGCAGGTGCTCCACTCTCAGCCCCGCCAGGGGAAGGTGAGGTTGTCTCTGGGTCCAGTAACCCTTCAGCCTCTACTGGGCTACAGAGGCTCAGGGCAGAGAGGCGGAGGAAACTAAGTTCCAACAGGAGGAGTGCTCACCTCCAGGCCAGGAGAGGTGAGTCACCAGAGGATTGGGGACGCCCTATGCCTCGGGGCAGATAAAAGCTGGCCAGTCCCAGTCCCAAGTTGCGGGAGCAACATTGTTGGTTGCTAGTTCCTGCCTGAGCTCCTAACCTGCCCTAGCTCCCTGCTTGCAAGCCTGTTCCTGACTTCACCTGGCTCCCTGCCCTGCACCCAGCTTCAGCTACTACGGACTGCCTCCATGTTGCACCTTTGACCATGGACCAG